>NC_134689.1:271300189-271602689 GCF_050947455.1 Rhinoderma darwinii
TAAATTTATGAAAACAAACTAGGGTAGATTAAAAGCCAGCAAAAATGTCAGATTAGTAAATGATGGCAGAAATCTATGGAATCAATGAAATGCCTGCTCAATCCATTCACTGTACTTTCTCCTTTTTTTTTTTATCAGAGTTACTCAAGAGAACGTAAGCATTATGTTTAAAGAGGCTCTGTCACCAGATTTTGCAACCCCTATCTGCTATTGCAGCAGATAGGCGCTGCAATGTAGATTACAGTAACGGTTTTATTTTTAAAAAACGAGCATTTTTGGCCAAGTTATGACCATTTTTGTATTTATGCAAATGAGGCTTGCAAAAGTACAACTGGGCGTGTTGAAAAGTAAAAGTACAACTGGGCGTGTATTATGTGCGTACATCGGGGCGTGTTTACTACTTTTACTAGCTGGGCGTTCTGATGAGATGTATCATCCACTTCTCTTCAGAACGCCCAGCTTCTGGCAGTGCAGATCTGTGACGTCACTTCCCCAGGTCCTGCATCGTGTCAGACGACCGAGGACACATCGGCACCAGAGGCTACAGATGATTCTGCAGCAGCATCGGCGTTTGCAGGTAAATCGATGTAGCTACTTACCTGCAAACGCTGATGCTGCTACAGAATCAACTGTAGCCTCTGGTGCCGATGTGGCCGACACGATGCAGGACCTGTGAGTGACGTCACAGATCTGCACTGCCAGAACCTGGGCGTTCTGAAGAGAAGTGGATGATACTTCTCATCAGAACGCCCAGCTAGTAAAAGTAGTAAACACGCCCGATGTACGCACATAATACACGCCCACTTGTACTTTTACTTTTCAACACGCCCAGTTGTACTTTTGCAAGCCTCATTTGCATAAATACAAAAATGGCCATAACTTGGCCAAAAATGCTCGTTTTTTAAAAATAAAAACGTTACTGTAATCTACATTGCAGCGCCTATCTGCTGCAATAGCAGATAGGGGTTGCAAAATCTGGTGACAGAGCCTCTTTAAATAACAAAGTGGGGTGTTGGGATAAATGCATAATTTTCTATAAAAATAATTCTTAAAACTTATGCATACAGCAGAGCCATGTGCCCGGAGCCGATATGGTGGCACATGGAGTCCCTGTGGTTCAGTACCAAGGAACCATAGGCACACCATGTGCCTAAATATGGCACTGTATTACTCAACTAATCTCCCCTGAAGCAATGCTTTTAATGGAGAATAACTCCGTAACACAGCTTTCAATGGACCATGCCACAATTTAATTTCTAACAAATTCAGTATGAGAATGAAGGCATTTAGAGGTACATTAGGGCACCATAGATTGCAATGGGTGCCATATTACGGCTCCGTACAATTTGGAGCTGGTCCGAAGCTGTAATGCAGCAGTCGGCATGAGTCCTTACTCTACCAAGAGTAGAAAAAGGAACCTCCAGCTCACCTTTGTTGCATATATGATTTTGAATGTTCATGCGCGGATTCTCGTGTCGGCACACGCTGAGTAGACAAAACTGGGAAGATCAAGGTTGGATCCAGCACGAAAAAATAGAATAAAATGGAAAGGATTTTCCAAGTTTAATGGGCCAGTAGATTGGCTGTTTAAAAATCAGGACTTGGATACACTGCGTGACATCCTGGAAGTGTAAGGAAGGTTTAGTGGTATTGATGAAAAGCCTACGCGTTTCAGACGCTGCAAGCGTGTATCCAAGTCCTGATTTTTAAACAGCCAATCTACTGGCCCATTAAACTTGGAAAATCCTTTCCATTTTATTCTATTTTTTCGTGCTGGATCCAACCTTGATCTTCCCAGTTTTCCTTACTCTACCCTTAGATTCCACAGGAGTGTCTAGCCCTTTAGTGCTATTTATTATTTTATTATACTGTATATGCAATGGTTGCCTTATAGTGTAGTCCATTGGTCTAATGAGATCAATGATAGGAGTTCACTCTTTTTTTCTGTTAGAAAAAGGGTTTGACTTTGAAATACTACAAATTAAACTGAGAACCTTCTACACAATGCACCAGCACTTCTTCAAGAGTCACAGTTAGCACCATTCTTGCTTCAATTCTCCATATAATTGGCATGGGGAAAGCAACCATGCCAATTATATGAACCATGTAAGGACCAACATCTCTTTAAAAATGTGTCTTCTTATTTGTATGAAAGCACCATGTCTAGTCTCGCTTCATGAAAGTTGAGTTGGCTTATTTGTTATGTTAGGTAACAAATTGGTTGGGAACTGCCTTGAGGATGATCATTTGTTGTAAAGGAGATGGTCACTTGTTAATAACAATGTAAGTTAATACATTGATGGTATATTGCTGTGGAATATTTTGCTACTATATATATACTGGGAAATAAATAAGAACTATAATGGTTTGTGATCATTTGGCGATTAATTTAATTAGGAGACATTATTTGAATAAAACCTATACATTGTACATATGATTTTTCCATGCTAAAGCAACCTGCACAATATTTTACCTTGTGTTCATTTATGAAAATGTCCATATAAATTAAGTTCTCTAAGCGAAATAAGTTAAACCATACACCGTATTCTTTGCTGACTGTTTTTGGAACAATAAAGTAAAAGAAGAACCTTCTTATGAATATAGTATATTTCATTGTATGCCCGAATAACCAGCTGGAATTTTAAGTATGATAATTCAATTTTATTTATCTGAAACTGGTGACTGGATAACAGTGGTAGATTATAATAAAGATATATGGAGCAGTAGCATCAGATCCTAAGACTCTGAAGGGGCCTCATTTTCTTTAAAGCTCAATTCTTTTCTATATTTATCTATATGAGCACGCAAGTTTTTGTGCATGTATAAAAGGATAGATAGATATTTACAATTCTGTTTCCAATATGGTTATGTCCTAATACTCCCCAACGTCCCCTTCATAAACTAGCCTGATATGGCTGAACACTGGCTTAACTAGACCGTCTATTCTGATGACTGGGAAAGAAGTAGACACACGGGTGTAAATATAGGGAGTGTAGAGGTAGCAGTCACACCTAGGCCCTGGTGCCTGAAGGAGCTCAAAAGCCCCTCTGTCCCATAAGAAAATACTAGTGTTATAAATGGCACAAGTAGGTGGAGTGCTATGTAACAGATTTTATATGGGGGCCAAAGAGCTTGAAGTTACACCTCTGATAATCTATGGATAGGTAATAAAAGATAGTGGCCACCAGCAGACTACTGAAAACGTATCGGGAGCATCATAGAGTTCCAACTACCTTCTAGAACAGATCCAAATACATTCTAGGTTAGGCAGATGTGGTGTTGCTGAGATTTTTTACCACATATTACCACATTTTTTTAGAAAAAAATAATAATTGAAACGAAAGAGCCTAATATAAGTTGTATGCCTTCCATATATATTACATATCTATCTATTACATATCTATATAAAACAATGCCCTTTGCCAGAAAGCATATGGTTGTAATCGATCAATTAACCCATTAGTGACCGCCCCATAGTGTTTTTACGGCGGCCACTAGCGGGCTTTATTCCGATGCAATAGCCTATTTACGGCGCTGCATCGGAATAAGTAAACAGAGCAGGGAGCCATTAAATCTCCCTGCTCTCAGCCAGAGGTTGCTGAGGGCTGGGAGCATCCCTGCTGAAACGGGTGAGATCGATATTAGTATCGATCTCACCCGTTTAACCACTCAGATGCGGCGCTCAATAGCGAGCGCCGCATCTGAGTGGTTTTGGACAGAAGGAGGGAGCTCCCTGTCATCCCACCGGCACCCGGCAATATGAGTGTCTGTGTCTCTGATGGCAGCTGGGGGCATAATAAAGGCCCCCAGGTCTGCCTGTAGTAAATGCCCGCTAGGTCATGCCTCTGGCATGACCTAGCAGATGCCTGTCCGTCTTACATGGACAGGCATAACACACTGCAATACAGAAGTATTGCAGTGTATTATAAATGTGATCGGAGGATCGCATAGTGAAGTCCCCTAGTGGGACTAGTAAAAACAATGAAAAACCCACTTTTCCCCCTTACAAACTGCTTTGTTATTAACAAACAAAATAAAGGAAAAAAGTTACACATATTTGGTATCGCCGCGTCCCCAACTATAAACGTATTACAACATTTAACCCGCACGGTGAACGTAGTAAAAGCTAAAATAAAAAACCATACAAAAATTGCTGTTTTCTTTGAATCCAGCCTTAAAAAAAATGTGATAAAAAGTGATCAAAAAGTCGCATCTACTCCAAAATGGTACCAATAAAAACTACAAGTCGTCCCGCAAAAAAAAGCCCTCATAGAATTGCATCGGCAAAAAAATAAGAGTTATGGCTCTTCAAATATGGTGACACAAAGACAAATAATTTTGAAAAAAAAGTGTTTTCAATGTGTAAAGGTAGTAAAACATACAAAAACTATACAGATTTGGTATCGTTGCAATAACAACAACCCACTGAATAAATCTATTGTGTTATTTATACCACATGGTAAACAGCGTAAATTTAGGATGCAAAAAAGCGTGGCAAAATTGCAGGTTTTTTTCTAATCCCCCACAAAAAAAGTTAATAAAAGTTAATCAATAAATTCTATGTAACCCAAAATGGTGCTATTAAAAATTAGAACTTGTCCCATAAAAAACAAGACTTTATACAGCTATGTTGACGCAAAAATAAAAAAGTTATAGCTCTTTGAATGAGACGATGGAAAAACGTAAAAAATGGCCTCGTCATTAAGGTCTAAAATAGGCTGGTCATTAAGAGGTTAAACAGTAACCTAATATACACATGCTGTAAGTCATCTACAACTTGGTAAATTTGCTTGTTAAGTTTTAGTCTTGATGTCATAATTTAGACACAAAGGAATGGAAGAGGGAAAATGTGTAAAGTGGTAATAAGCGCCAACTCTATAGACCCACATTTATAGCAAAGAAATGGTTTGCATTGTATTAAAACAACCTAAACAACAACCTCACACCAGTAATGGCGTGTACTGGGGTCCCTTTAAATGTATAGACCTAAAAACGAACCAAAAATGGGACACAACCCTAAAGCAAGTAATGTACTCAAAAGATAAAAGTACAAAAAATCTTTATTAAATATAATAACAATGACAAATAATGGGAAAAGAGATCTGATACAATAAACACGGAGACATGTACAACAGGGTCAGATGAAAAAGACCAGAACCAACAGAATCAACCGTCCACTAGAGACCTAACACACGCTCAATTATAGGTAAGTAATAGGTAAACCCGGGGGTATGGGGAGGTAAGTCCCATACATAGTGCCATGTAATCAGCTAGATGAGCAGTGTGTAAAGTATATCAGTATACGTAGCCTGCACAATAAGTGGTGCATGTAATAATACGTGCACAATCTGTACAATATAATCAGTAGTACGTAAAAAATTATTACTAGAAAACATATGCAGAGAGTATAAAGGCTCAAGTAGCCAAGAAAAATATGGCTGGCTGAAATAGCATAATATTGTGGAGGCTACAGAGGGCTGAAAAAACCTGTGCACATACCCAGAGACATGATGAGGAGCGTGGAAGATCGATGGAGTGGATGGGTGAATAAACGCCTCGATGCGCGTTTCGCCCTGTGACCGGCTTCGTCAGGAGGCTACATACAATAAAAATCTAGGGGTTTAAATAGTAAAGAAACAGAGTTAGGCTCACCTGCGGTGAGTGAAAATCGGCGCTCCACACGCCCACAGGGCGGCGCATGCATCACGGGACGCGCCGCGCGTCATGTGACAGGTGCCACGTGATGTAAACACCACCATGGCAACCCTAGACGCTAAGCGGCACTCCCGGATACCTGCCCCGCCAAGGATGCGCGACCGAGCGTCTGTCCAGACACCGCAGGAGAGACAACCCACGATAGCAAAGAAAGGAAGTTGCTATAGCGAAGGGGCCAGCTAAAAATATGTGTATACAGTTGGAATGAATATATACAAAAGTGCATTAACGGCAGTTTATACAAATGACGATAAAAATACATATATTTAAATAATACATGCAACAGATGAAGAATAAAAAACAAAAATAAATTAATAGTGATGAGTAAAACGTGCAAATAAAGAATAAATAATAAAATAAAGTTATATGTAGTGATGAATAGTGCAAATAAATATGAATAATAGAAATAAAAAAGTGGAGAGTGAAAATGTATACACCAGAAATTCTAGTGATTTAACTATATAAAGATGAAGACATTGCTAAAAACAAGGCAATGAAGATAAAGTGCAGTGCACAAAATAAAAATAAATATGAATAAAAAATAAAAAATAAAAAATAAATAAAAAGTAAAAAATAAATAATATAAATGGCTATAATTAACAAAGGGAATAAAGATATGCAATATAAGGTATAATATATAAAGTGTGTATAAATAGATATATATATGTGTATAAATATAAATAAAATAAAATAACATAAACAAATATTCTGCAGAGATGTGAAGAAATAAATACATATACAGATAATATAAAGCGCACAGTATATAATACTAATGAATCGTAACTACCACAAGTATACCCAACCATACCAAATATCATGACAGTAAGTATACTCGAGACACAATGCTGTGCAGTATAATATAAGTATATACATACAGTACTCCAATACTTTCTAACCAAAAATATAATAGTAATAATACAAAGATATAAAAACATATACACAGATCAGAAAATATATATATCGTACAGAATTATATATATATATATATGTGTGTCTTCCATACTCCAAATTTTCAACTGTAACCAAGCGAAATCTTCACCAATGAGAGGACCCATTCACTATGCCCGTTCGCTGAAAGGGATAAACTGTAACAGAAAAATAGAATAAAACACAAGAAAGAAACCCTAGACAAAATAAAATTCACGCATGGTTAAAAAGTTTACAAAAAAGGCCTGAAACTAGTGGCTTCATTTAAACCAAATGGGGCTATGGTGTTTAGTAGCGTGATCCACTTCATTTCTTTCTTTAGCAAAGCCAAACGTACATCACCACCTCTGCAGCCCAAGGAGACCCTATCAATGCCACGCACCTCAAAACCCCTAGGATTGCTAGAGTGAAATTCACGGAAGTGTCGTGCGACAGGCTGGAGTTTATCCACGTCCGAAACTTTTGAGGCCGACTTAATTTTGCAGACATGTTCCAGTACCCTCACCTTCAGTTGCCTAGTGGTCATACCTATATAGATAAGACCACAAGGACAAGTGGCAAAATACACCACAGCTACTGTACTGCACGTGATGTTGTAGACGATTTTGTATTCCTTCCCTCTATCAGAGCTGTAGAAGTTGGAGGTACGTGGGACATATCTGCAAGCGGAACATTTGCCGCAATTATATGACCCCCAGGGGGGACCCTTACTCCCAAATGGATTAGGGGGGGCGCTAGGAATGTAATGACTAGCTGTCAAAAGGTCCTTCAAATTTTTAGAACGCCTCCAAGTAATGGAGGGGTAATTGGGTAAAGCCCCTGCTAAATCGCGATCGGTAAGAAGTACCCGCCAGTGCTTCTGCAGGATATCACGGATCTCAATCCAATGGGGATTAAACGTAGTGATAAATCTGACACTCTGATCCATTTTATGTTTCTTGGGCTTACTTACCAGGAGTTCATCACGAGTCGAGTTTTTAGCTCTGAGATAGCCTCTCTTAATGACCCTCTGACTGTACCCACGACTCTGAAATCTTGCCGTCAAATCCAATGCTTGACGCTCAAAGTTGCTATCATTAGAGCAGATGCGCTTTGCCCTCAAAAACTGGCCCACAGGAATGGATGTTGTAACCTTTGCATTGTATTAAGTATGAGCATTTTACGTAATATATATTTTTTATCTACATTTGTAATAGTGTTCATTAAATATTATAATGCAACTAAGAAGGAAAGGTGGATGGTTTGGGTTATAGAAGCTGCCAGTTACTGTAATCCTGAAATTCATATTACTAGACCACGTCTTTTTTTCTCATGATATGAATTTTAAGACCTTGCAACGTGCACTTGACAGCTTTCTATCTATCTATCTATCTATCTATCTATCTATCTATCTATCTATCTATCTATCTATCTATCTATCTATCTATCTATCTATCTATCTATCTATCTACCTATCTATCGTGTGTGTGTGTATATATATATATATATATATATATATATATATTTCTTAACTGGTGCATTACAGGTTCAATAGTATTTTTGGTGGGTCGTTGCATAGAAAATCAATAAAAAGTCAAGAAATTCTCAATATACCGTACTGTAGTTCTACTTTCTTAAGCAGACTATGTATTCTTTGAACCCAACGTGTATCCTTTTCATAAGTAATTAGGTGCATTTACTTTAACAAATACATGGATAATTCTTAAGAGAAGAATCACTGATGTTATTTGGAACAATAGCTACATTCATTCACAGGACACAAGCTAGTGAAGATGTCGTTCTCAAGCTTCTAATCTCATTCATTTTCTGTTCTTGCCAATTATGTCATTGTAAAAGCAAAGGAATTACATGACTTAGGTTTGGCATATGCCGTTAATGCTATTTTAATCAAAGAGGATATCACATTATTTCCTAATTGTGTTTGTGATGCCTAAGTCTGTGAAGATTTATAGTGATTTACGTTTACAAAATGAGGAACCAAGGATGAGTCTTGTTTTATACGTATAGTAGTATACAGTAGCAAAATATATCACACATACATAATATCTCACACTGTTACATTTATGAAAAGTAACAAATATTCTGGGATTCATACAACATATTCATCAATCTTTACTAAGTAGAAAACATTTTTTTTGTTCATAAGTGATACTTATTCCTTGCTGTTCCCTTTATAACAAAGTCCCAAACAATAGCAACCAGGATATCATACAGCATGATAGCACACAAAATTCCATGAAGGAAAAATTGTCAAACTTAATTAATGCAATTTCTTAAAGGGTTATTTCCAGAATAAAAAATTCTCACTTATCTGCTGGATAGGTGGTAAAATTCAAAATTCTTGGGGCCCCACTACTGGGACCCCCACTGATCGTGAGAACGGAGGTCCTGAACCCTCCAGATCCTCTTCAGCGGTTGAGCATGCGCCCACTGATTCATTTAATGTCTATGAGAATGACAGAGACAGTCAAGCGGCATGGAGTTTGGATGGAGCGGAGGCGCGCAAGTTCGACCACTGCTTTATTCAATCTCATCCTCACTGCGGTTGAACAGTAAGGGGGAACGGGGTGTTCCAGACCCCTGTTCATGCGATTGTTGGATTCCCAGCGGTGGGGTCCCCAGAGATCAGAAAATGATCAACATTCCTGTGGATAGGTTATCATTTTTTATTCTGACACAACACCCTAAATACATTGTGTTATATTGGTACAGGGACAGACTGGGACTGCCCTGGCCTTTTGGTTAGGACTAGTGACAGAATTTTCTTGGCCAGACAATGTTTCTAAATATCTAAATTTCTCAGTGAAACAGAAAGCTAAACTGGGTATATATATATATATAGATAATTGTCGGCCAACTACCTTATTAATATGCATGCTTAAATTGTCCGAGCGTACATGTCTATTGCCACAGATTATGTGATGGTGATGTGTACAGTTAGCTTAGTCCAATCTATGGACAGGTTCTGGAAGAGGTCTACCTCTGGAACTTGAAACCAGATTTCCAAGAAGTACAGTATGAGTAGAGCCGGATGCACAGAAACTCCTAGTGGTGGTGTACTGACTGTACTTGGGAAATAAACTCCAAGTAGGTGCAGTAATCCATGGCAAAATGAAGTTCATACTCTTCTCAGTGTTTTGAAAGCACATCTCTGCTCAAAAATCAAAGCTTAGCTGTGCGAGAACCCTTCTTTTATCACTGTGTTCTGTGCTTTGTTTTCCTGTCAGACAGTTATTCTCCTGACCTTTTCTTTCTCTTGTTCCTAGGGCCATTATACAGCTAAAACACAGCAGTTATTTTTTTTACTGCGAAGGGACTTAAATTTTGTCCCAGAGTAACCCATGCTTTATAGTAATGCACAGACTTTGCTGTCTCTCTCGTCTTTCTGAAGCTCCTCATGTTTTGCACTGAATTCCATAAAGTACCTGTTGTAAGGCTTTTTTTCAACAGCAAAAACAAAATATGTTAATACAATATTCTGGAGGAGATCCACTTAAAATGACTGTAGCTTTTAAGGCACAAAATTCTGGAGTCTGAACTATAAAGAAACAATATGTGAAATATAATATATCTAGATATTTTAAGTTAGTCTTGATGAATAATTCCTGTCAGGATTAGTATGTCACATGATCACTCTTATTTTCATGACCATGTTTATTCCTCTCAGATATTGTAATATTTTCCATTCACAAGTTGATGTAGAGTTCCTTTTTCTGACACTGTGAATATATTTTATTACAGATTATCGGCTGTGATGACTATTTGGGACCAGACAAAGTGGTTGACAAGTGTGGAGTCTGTGGAGGAGATAACACAGCTTGTAAAGTTGTATCAGGTGTCTTCAAGCATGTACTAACTACAATTGGCTACCATAAAATTGTAGAAATTCCCGAAGGGGCAACAAGAATAAATGTTACAGAAATGACAAAAAGCAACAACTACTTAGGTAAGTTATGTTTCCTTTCAGATTGACTGAAACTTACCTACTTTTAGGAATCTGTTTCAGGCATACATGAAATGCAGCTCATGTGATGTGGCATGTAAATATTTTTTCTATACAGATTATAAAAATACAGGTTATTCACCCATAACAACAGCCAAATTGCCTCCACTAATAGTGCCATTAGAGTGACCCTAATTAAGTGTCATCAGAGATCTCTAATCTGAAGAGTGCCCCTGATGCAAAGTACCAACCTGGCACTGGCACTGTTTTATTTACTGCATATAGGTTCAAAATTACATTGTGTCATAACATTTATCTATATAGGGGTTGGAAAAACACTAAAATTGCAGTAAAGAAGAGACAGCAGCACCCCCCCCCCCCACTACTGGTTGCTGAATAAGTATGATGTTATGGTTGTACAACAAAAAGCCAAGCTTGTTAGGCAATTCCTGGAAGGATCTACTATTGTTTCGTTTTATGTGGCGACAGTTATCAATTTGAAGCACTCCATAAAACAGACGTATCAATTGATCATGATGGTCGTGACCGGATGATTAATGAGCTCTCACCCAAGTACAAGAATATTATGCGCCATGATATAGAGTTATTCCTTCAGATCTACACACGTCAACAGAAGCAGAAAGGTTGCAAAAAAATAATTGTTATTGAGCTGATCATTTCCTTTGAATTTCACAGTCAAGTTGATTTGATTGATTATGAAAGTCATCCAGATGTAAACAAGAAATGTATGCTAGGTTACCTGTGCCATCTAACAAAGTATATTGTTATTCAAGTCCTTTTTTAAAAAAAATTTATTCCTATTGGAGCGCCATCTGTCTTGCATTTAGACAACGGACAGGAATTTTGCAATCGGGTTTCGAATCTTAAGGACTGTTGGCCAGAATTTCAGGTTGTCCATAGTAAACCTCGCCAAAGTCAAGGGAGTGTGGAACATGCAAATCAGGATAGAGAGAAAATGCTCACAACATGGATGCAGGACAAGAAGCGCAGTCATTGGAGTTCTGGCCCATGGTTTACCCAGTTAATGAAAAATCTTGCCAAACATGCTGGTATCGAAATGCCTCCATATAGGGCTCTGTTTGGATGCAGAGTAAAGATCGGGTTAAACATATAAAATCTCCACTAAGAAGTGTTAGAAAACATTATGAGCTACTACAGCTACACCAGCTCATACATCTACCGCAGCGAGAGTATCTACAGGTCAAACATCTACATCAAAAGATTTCATATGTTGTGTGTGCTCCAAACCTACAAGTAGAGCCCATCAGTATCAAAACTCTGAGCATTATTTAGGTGTCATCTTTGGCTGTAATTCTATTGAAAAGGGATACAGTAATCATGTTTTTTTGCTCGGTGTGTTAACAAGATAAATGTTCTCACTAATCAGCAAGTTACCAAAAAAATCTTGAACTACAAGCAAATAAAATGAAGAAAATATCTGAAAATAAATTCCCACTAGCTGAGCGTGAGCTAAAGTTTGGATTTCCATTCCTGAGTGTGACAAAGGACGTTAAGGCGCTTCCAATAGTTTGGTTATCATCATGGAAGTCCAGGTTGATGGCTATCGGTTGGGCACAACACAAGGAGTGTTAAAACAGCTTAATGCCAGATAGCAGATTGCTGCATTCATAACGCTGAGGAATACTTGAAATTGGTTCCAATGCCCCCAAAATGTCAACCACACATAAGAAAAAAAGATGATTAAGCAGATAACTAATACAGATAAAGCAGGTTCTTACATATAAAAGTCAGTAATACTGTAGCTGCTCGAGGCTGTAAATCACTTTCTACGATGAGGATAGGAGCTTCTTGAGGCGCCTGTATAGTACACAGTGTACCAGAAATATAACATGGAGCCGCCCTCACCTGGTATCCAAAGGATCAACTCATTCTGGCGCAGGTAAAGAGCAGTACAGGACATGCAGTACTGTACTTTAGAGAGGCGCTACTAGACAGCCAATCAGGGCATGCTCTGCATTACAGCAGGTGTTTTACCAGTAAAATGCCCATGCTGATTGGCTGGATCTTCCAGCCAATCACACGCGGCTGAGATCCAGACCTTTTGTGGAATTGCATGTTGAATGTGGTTTCAATTTACAATGGCTGAGAAAATACCATTGTAGGCTGAAAATATCATCGCAACTTGAGGGAACACTGTGTGTGTGTGTGTGTGTGTGTGTGTGTGTGTGTGTGTGTGTGTGTGTGTGTATGTGTGTGTGTGTATATATATATATATATAAGTTATAAGAAAAATATAAATCAGTATTTTAGATCTTCACTAAATATTTACTGCGGGAATAATTTTTCATTTTAACTTCATATAGTCTTAAAATGTATAGTATTGATTTTATAGATTTCTTATTGTTCAGAGAAAAGCTAATCTGACTTTATTAGATATTTCATTTTTATAACAGAAGATGGTGTCATAAATGTGTTAGATGTACTTCATGAAATCATTTTTTTTTTATCAAACTTTGGTATATCAGGATTGAGATAGAATAAGGGGAAGGAATACAAGAGTAATGTGTTGTATTAGAAGAACGTGAAGACTATGTAAACCTTTGAAAATGATTTTTTTTTTAAATAAAAAGGTCAATCAGTGTGATTGGTACAACTTTATAATTAGTTTTTAATGAAAAATAATTTTTGGATACAGCTGCTCTGTATTCGGCATACAGAGCAGCTGTATTGTTCGCTAAGACCTGACTCCGTTAGTCCCGCGCACTTGACGGGCTCTGTGTCAGCGGATCCTGCGTCTCTCTGACATGCAGGATTCACCTCAGTTATGATAGATTACAGGTGGAGCCTGCGTGTCACAGACACACAGGACCCGCTAACACTGAACCCGTCTGGACAGGTCAGACTGACAGATTCAGGTCTTAGCGAACGATACAGCTGCTCTTTATAGAGAATACAGAGCAGCTGTGGCAACAATTTTTAATAAAAACTAAATATAAAGTTTCACAAAACAGACTGATTGACTTTTTTATTTAAAAAAAAATCCCTTTCAAAGGTTTGCATAGCCTTTAAGGGTATGTGCACACGGTAGCAGGCTTTTACGGCTGAAATGACAGACTGTTTTCAGAAGAAAACAGCTGCCTCGTTTCAGCCGTAATTCCTCCTCCTCGCATTTTGCGAGGCTTCTCTGACAGCCGTAAATTTTGAGCCGTGCTTCATTGAGTTCAATGAAGAACGGCTCAAATTACGTCTGAAAGAAGTGTCCTGCACTTCTTTTGACGAGGCTGTATTTTTACGCGTCGTCGTTTGACAGCTGTCAAAGGACGACACGAAAAAAACAGGTCGTCTGCACAGTACGTCGGCAAACCCATTCAAATGAATGGGCAGATGTTTGCCGACTTATTGTAGCCTTATTTTCAGACGTAAAACGAGGCATAATACGCCTCGTTTACGTCTGAAAATAGGTCGTGTGAACCCAGCCTAATTCTTAATGCTCCTGCTTTTTTCTCCAATAGAAAAGGCATGCAGATACTCATATGAACATATCACTTAGAGATGATAGTGTGATGAATACAGCAGCCAAGATAAGAGAAGACTGAATAAAACAGAACTCTCTAGGAACTCAGATTAAAGAGGAAATGTAGTGAAACATTAGACAGGATTTACAGAGGACCTGTCACCTCTCCTGACATGTCTGTTTTAGTAAATACTTGTATTCCCCTTGAAATAAAAAATTTTAGGCATATTTTCTTAGAACCCTGCATTGTGTCATCCCTCTGTTATTCCTCTGATAAATGTATTAATAAATTGACAATTGGGTGTTAACATTCCCTTTGTCAAAGGGGTTTGTCCCAACACAGTCTCACTGTGTCAGCACTGATTGGACACCCCATCCACTTGTCAATTTATTCATATATTTCTAGGAGGAATAACCTAGGAATGGCACAATGCAGATTTCTAAGAATTTTTTTCCCCAGAATTGTTATTTCATAAGGAACACAAGTATTTACTAAAACCAACATTTTAGGAGTGGTGTCCGGTCCTTTTTTTTTTTTTTTAAAAAGACAAAAAATGGAAAACAAAGAAGAGTGTAGTTAGTTGATTTCATCATAAATAGTACGCATTAAAAAAAAAACTTGAGGATTCACAAATAAAACACAAATACAATGATACAAACGCAAATATATATGTATATATATATATATATATATACACACACATTTATTTATGAAGTAATACTGCAGAACTCCAATAGTACAATAGTAGAGGTTAAACGTGGTCTATTTAGTCAACATAGTGATGTGAGGCAATATTTCTGTCTCACCTTGGGACCTTTCTTCTGCTTGTATGTGTGTATATATATATATATATATATATATATATATATATATATATATATATATACAGTATATATTAAATGTAACACTAATAGTCTGCAAATTACAATGGTTAACATTTTTCAGCTTTGAAAGGTCATTGTAAAGATGTCCATGTGCAAGAGGGAACTCCTCATACGATTAGTTTGCTATGTATAAAGTAACAACATATACTTGAAGGGAATGTGTCGCAAATTAAACCTTTTTTTTTTTAAGTGTCGTTTCTTATTTCTATTATATTTTTTACGTTTTTTGCTGTATTTTTTTTTCTTCCATATGGTGGAAAGTATTAAAAATGTAATAATAATTTGACATGTTTTCCTATGTTGGCCACCAGGGGGAGCACTTCCCAGAGTTACAGCAAGGTGAATAAGGCAAATCAACCTGACTCACAGCTGCTGTAAATGTGGGAGGGAATCTCACCCCCCCCCCTCCTACGAGCCAGGAAAAGGTGTCTTCAATTTGCTAAGCAGTGTCCGGCAGTCATTTTGGGTGTGATTCTTCAGCTGGCAGAAGTTATAGGACACATCAAAAGGCTATGGGTATGTTCACACGCTTACTAAACAAAGGGAAACCAGATCCTGATTTTCAGCCATTTTTTAATCAAACTCGCGTTTTTTACGGCCGTTTTTGAAGCTGTTTTTCTATAAAGTCAATCAAAAACGGCTCCAAAAACGTCCCAAGAAGTGATGTGCACTTCATTTTGGTGGGCGTCTTTTTACGTTCCGGTTTTGGAAAACGACCACGTAAAAAACGCCCTGTCGGAACAGAACGCCGTATTTCTGGTTAAAACCAATGGGCAGATGCTTGTAGGCGTTCTGCTTCCAATTTTTCAGCTGAAAACATTGCGTGTGAACATACCCTTAGAATGATGAAAGTGAAGTGAATGACTTTTCAGTTGATCGGTTCACACGCCGTGTATTTGACACGTTTTTTTTTTTGCACTTTTTACGTGCCAAATAATGCATATAAAAAACGCTTGATTACACTTGATTTTGCGTGTTTGGGGGGATTTGTGTGTGTGTGTGTGTGTGTGTGGGGGGGGTGCTTGACCCTGATTCTTCAAAACAGCTGATAAGCGGCTATGAAGTATCAGCAGCGCCCGTGCACACTCCACTATGCAACACACACACACACGAAAAGTCTTAAAGGGGTCGTCCAGGAAAACATGGCGCCGCACCTGTCCTCAGGTCGTGTGTGGTATTACAGCTCTGTCCTATTCACTTCAATGGAGGTGAACTGCAATACCAGACACAACCGGAGGACAGGTGCGGCGCTGTGTCTCCAATCCGGACACCCCTTCTGTCCTGAGATAACCCGACGGGGGAGGCGGGTGTCAGAGCCACTCACCATCACTGCAGACAGAACCATACAACTACGGCATAAGGGCAGGGCTTGTCCTGAGTGCACTGTCTCTTGTTATGGACAGATTTATAGTCACATGAACCCCGTCTGATGAACCGGTAACCTAGGTCCAATCACATGATAGAGGGGGATCACCAAAAACCCTGTGCACCCTCAGCCTGTCCATCCAGCCCTTTCCTGGTTATACACCTCACACTCCAGTAGGAGGGGTAATGGTGGTCACCCAGCTTTCCCAGACCCCTGAACAGTAAATCTCTCTAGTTGTGCTGAGACTGTTTGGGGATGTGACTAATGAACCTCTCAGTCTCAGCACAACTAGAGAGATTTATCGTTCAGGGGTCTGGGAAAGCTGGGTGACCACCATTACCCCTCCTACTGGAGTGTGTTTGGGGATGTGACTAATGAACCTCTCACACTCCAGTAGGAGGGGTAATGGTGGTCACCCAGCTTTCCCAGACCCCTGAACGGTAAATCTCTCTAGTTGTACTGAGACTGTTTGGGAATGTGACTAATGAACCTCTCAGTCTCCGCACAACAAGAGAGATTTATCGTTCCGGGGTCTGGGAAAGCTGGGTACAACACTAACAGCAGGCATATTGTTTATCACCCAGCTTTCCCAGGACAGTTACATCATGCATCCTTTATACAGAGTCTCCTGCACGACTACAGGGAGCCGTCAGGGGGGGGCGTCGGGTTTGGGGGCCCGTCGGGTGTCATGAGAGCGGCGGTCCGTGAGAGAGAGAGGGACAGACAGAGACACACACCTTACCTGCAGTGCCGCTGGTCTTCATGATGGCGCCTGCTATCTCCCTGCAAACAGCTGCTCTGCTGTGTGACTCTGACCTGCGTCTGCACAGTACAGAGCCAGAGAGCAGAAGCAATGGACGGGAGCCGTTCATTGACTCCTATGCATTGTAGCTGCCATATTCCATCTCTGTATGTGTCGTTAATCGACACATACAGAGATGAAAAAAAAAGGCAGCCCCCATAGAGAAGTAAAAGAAATAAAAAAATAAAAAGTACAACATAAAAACACAAATAAATAAAATTTATTTTAACCCCTTCCCGCACCTTGATGTAACTGTACGTCGAGGTGTGCAGTAAGTTCACGCACCTTGACGTGCAGTTACGTCTGTGCTTTGACAGTTAACCGCCACGCGGCGCTACACCGCAGCGGCGGTTAACTGTGCAGGGCGTCTGCCCTGTATTCCCCGTTGCCGATCAGCAGCCTATCGCCGTTGATTTCTGCAGTTAACCCCTTAATTGCGGCGTTCGATTTGAATGCCACAATTAAGGTGTTTAGCGCCGATCGGCAGCCCCCATGTGAAATCACGGGGGCTGGCGATCGTACCCATGGCAACCGGACGCCAGACAATGCCTTCCGGGTTGCCATGTACAGAAGCCTATGAGGACCACCCGGAGGGTGGTCATCGTAGGCTTCCTGTCAGTGTGACTGTCACGTCACAATGACAGTTGGAATACATTACACTACGTGTGTAGTGTAATGTATTCCAGCAGCGATCAGAGCTGCAAGTCTAAGTGTCCCCTAGTGGGACAAGTGAAAAAAGTAAAAAAAAGAATAAAAATGTTTTAAAAAAAGTGTAAAAATAAAAGTTAGAAGTGACATAAACATGAACTGCTTTTTTTTCTATAATAAGTCTTTTATTATAGGAAAAAAAATGAACACATAAAAAAAAGTACACATATTTGGTATCACCGCGTTCGTAACGACCCCAACTATAAAACTATAATATTATTTTTCCCGCACGGTGAACACCGCAAAAAAAGAATCACTATTTTTTGTTCACCACCCCTCACAAAATATACAATAAAAAGTGATCAAAAAGTCGCATGTACGCCAAAATTGTACCGATACAAACTACAACCCATCCCGCAAAAAACAAGCACTTACACAGCTTTTTTGACTGAAAAATAAAAAAGTTACGGCTCTCAGAATATGGTGACACATAAAATAAATTATTTTCTAAATAAATTATTTTATTGCGCAAACGCTGCAACACATAAAAAAAACCTAGATACGTCTGGTATCGCCATAATCGTGCCGACCCGCAGAATAAAGTATAACGGTCATTTATAGCCCAGGGTGAACGCTGTAAAAAATAAATAAAAATCATTGTCAGAATTTATGGTTTTTGGTCACCTTGCTTTCTTGAAAAATGGAATAAAAAGTGATCAACAAAATCGTGTGTACCCCAAAATGGTACCAATGAAAATTACAGATTGTCCCGCAACAAATAAGCCCTCACACAGCTCTGGTGGTAAAAAAATTAAAAACGTTCCGGATCCCAGATTATGGCGATGCAAAATGTGCAGAGCGTTCCAAAAGCGGATAAGATCGGGCGCCATTTATAATATAAGTGCAACACTGGCCACATATCTGCGGATTATTATTTATTTACCCCATTATTATACCCTCTTATTATGCCCCTGATGTACTCTGCCCAGCCTACATGTGCCCCCACATTATAAACTGAAATACCAGCAAAATGCCAGAGCTTCTACCAAACAAAATCTGCACTCCAAAAGCCAAATAGCGTCCCTCCCTTCTGAGCCCTACAGTCTGCCCAAACAGCTGTTTATGTCCACCGATATGGCGTTGCCATATCCGGGAGAACCATGTTAATATTTTATTTGTGGTATTTGTGGCACAAACTGGGCACAACATATAGTGCACTAAAATGGCACATCAGTGGAAAATTGTATTTTTCACTTTCCACCATCGGCTGCGAATTAAACCCTTCGCGCACCATGACTTAATAGCATGTCGTGGTGTGGGGGGTGATATATGGAGCGTCTCACGCACTGAGCCCGTGCCATATGCTGCGGGTGTCAGCTATGTATTACAGCTGATACCCGGGACTAACGGACAGAAACAGCGATCGCGCTGTTACAGGAGCCTGTAAAAATGACAATATACTGCAATACATTAGTATTGCAGTGTATTCTACCAGTGATCTAACGATTGCTGGTTCAAGTCTCCTATGGGGACTAATAAAATATGTAAAAACAAAAGTAAATAGTTATTATTAGTGGAAAAAATTAAATAAATATTTAAAGTCCAAAAATAAACCCTTTTCATATTTTTTCTCTAAAGTAATGTAAAAAATAAAAAAAATACACAAAATTGGTATCGCTGCGTCCGTAAAAGTCCAAGCTATTACAATATATCATTATTGAACTCGCACGGTGAACGGCATGAAAAATAAAGAATTTTAAATGGCAAAATCGCAGTTTTTTGGTCACCTTCGCTCTAACAAAATTTTTTATAAAAAGTGGTGAAAAAGTCTTATGTACCAAAAAATGGTACCAATAAAAACTACAGCTCGTCCCGCAAAAAATAAGCCCTCATACCGCTCTATTGACGGAAAAATAAAGACGTTGTGGCTCTCGGAAAGCGGGGAGGAAAAAAGAAAAAGAAAAAGCAAAACATGGATCAGTCCGGAAAGGGTTAATTTATTTTCTAATGAAAAAACATTTATGACCACAAGTGGGGTATTGCCATACTCGGGAGAAATTGCTTTACAAATGTTGGGGTGCATTTTCTCCTTTATCCTTTGTGAAATTGAAAAAATTCAACATTTTAGTGGAAATAATGTTGATATTAATTTTCACGGCCTAATTCTAATAAATTCTGCAAAAGACGTGTGGGGCCTAAATGCTCACTATACCCCTAGATAGATTCCTTAAGTGGTTTCGTTTCCCAAATGGGGTTACTTTTGGGAGGTTTCCACTGTTTTAGTACCTCAGGGGCTTTGCAAATTCGACATGACACCCAAAAACTATTCCAGCTAAATTTGAGCTCCAAAAGCCAAATTTCTAAGTTCTTACAGAAAAAAAGTTGATTTTTACCTTTACAGACTAATTCCAATGACTTCAGCAAAACAACTGTGGGGTCAAAATGCTAACTTTCCCCTCCAGAAAAATTCCTTGAGGGGTGTAGTTTCCAAAACGGGGTCACTATTGGGGGGTTTCCACGGTTTTCATTCCTCCAGTGCATTGCAAACGTGACACGGCACTGAAAACTATTCCAGCAAAATCAGAAATCCAAAATCCAAATGGTGCTCCTTCCCTTCTGAGGCCTGCTGTGGGTCCAAACAGCAGTTTATTACCACATATGGGGTATTCCTATAATCGTAAGAAATTGCTTTACATATGTTGGGGTGTTTTTCTACTTTATTCCTTGTAAATATTTAACATTTTTACGTTTTTTCACAAAAAAAGTAGATTTTCATCTTCACATACTAATTCAAATAAATTTAGCAAAAAAACTGTGGCTTCAAAATGCTAACTATACCCATAGATAAATTCCTTCAGGGGTATAGTTTCCAAAATGGGGTCACTTTTTGGGGGTCTTTACTGTTTTGGTACCACAAGACCTATTCAAACCTGACATGGTGCCTAAAATATATTCTAAAAAAAGGAGGCCCCAAAATCCACTAGTTGCTCCTTTGCTTCTGAGGCTGGTGTTTCAGTCCATGACCGCACTAGGACCACATGTGGGATATTTATAAAAACTGCAGAATCTGGGCAATAAATATTGAGTTGCGTTTCTCTGGTAAAACCTTCTGTGGTACAGAAAAAATGTATTACAAATTAATTTTCGAAAAAAAAATGAAATTTGTAAATTTCACCTCTACTTTGCTTTAATTCCTGTGAAACGCCTAAAGGGTTAAAACACTTTCTGAATGCTGTTTTGAATACTTTGAGGGGTGCAGTTTTCAAAATGGGGTGATTTATTGGGACTTTCTATTATATAAGGCCCTCAAAGCCACTTTAGAACTGAACTGGTCCCTGAAAAAATAGGCTTTTGAAATTTTCTTGAAAATATGAGAAATTGCTACTAAAGTTCTAAGCCTTGTAACGTCCTCGAAAAATAAAAGAATGTTCAAAAAATGATGCAAACATAAAGTAGACATATGGGAAATATAAAATAGTAATTATTTTGTGTGGTATTACTATCTGTTTTACAAGAAGATGCATTTAAATTTAGAAAAATGTACAAATAAATTTAATTTACAAATAAATATTGAATTTATCGAACAAATTTTTTCCCTACCATAAAGTACAATATGTCACGAGAAAACAATCTCAGAATCACTTGGATAGGCAAAAGCATTCCGGAGTTATTACCACATAAAGTGACACATGTCCGATTTGAAAAATCGGCTTCGTTCTGAAAGCCAAAACAGGCTCAGTCCTGAAGGGGTTTATGACATACTAAAAGCAATATTATATATTAAAAAAAAAAATTTCATGACGCCTTCCCTTTAAACGCAAACAAACTTTTCAAACAACTTATGCTAATCTAATAGTATACCTTATATCTAGCAACTTGTTAAAAGTTAGATGTTTTATCCATGCAAATTCTGTGGGAAGTTACTGCCACTAGGTGTCTCCTTTCATGTAATCTGCTGTCCACCCTCTGTTGTCAAGCAAAAATTATCTCAAGTTAGATAGTAGAGATGGACTTCAGTAAGTGGGAGTGTGTCTCTTCACAGCCTGCCCATAGAAATGTATGGAGAGGGGAATGGATAGCAGGAGGAGGCAGCAGAAAGAGAAAACCACAGACACTCTGCCCATAGAAGTTTATGAAGAGGGGAGGATGGAGCAGGAGGAGGAAGCAGCAGCATAGACACAGGCTGGCTGCCCATAGAAGTCTATAGACAGGGAAGGTGGGAGAAGAAGGAGGGATCAAAGAGAGACACAGGCACACTGCCCATATAAGTCTACGGAGGGGGAGCAGGGGGAGAGTGAGAAAAATGCACACAGTGTAAAGGATCTGCCAGGCACAGCTTCGGGGTTAACGCTCATAGATAATCAGTCTGCACCTGCTTCTATGTCTGTGAGACTGACTCCATCTTCCACCACTCAGGGTGGCAGGCTTAGGAGTGGGAGAAGCTATCACAGCCTGGCCAGACCGAGCTAGCTCCCGCCCTCTGTCTATTTATACCTGCCTTTCCTGTTCCTCCTTTGCTTGTGATTCTTCTCGTTTGGTTTCCTGGCCCTGCTGCAGCTTCTTGTACTTTGTCCTTGCTTCATATTGACCCCGGCTTGCTGACTACTCTCCTGCTCTGCGTTTGGTACCTCGTTCACTCCTGGTTTGACTCGGCTTGTTCACTACTCTCCTGCTTTGCGTTTGGCACCTCGTACTCTCCTGGTTTGACTCGGCTTGTTCACTTCTCTTGTTGCTCACGGTGTTGCCGTGGGCAACCTCCCCTTTCTCCCCCTAGCTCTGTGTACCCTTGTCTGTTTGTCTGTCGTGCACTTATTGAGCGTAGGGACCGTCGCCCAGTTGTACCCCGTCACCTAGGGCAGGTCGTTGCAAGTAGGCAGGGACTGAGTGGCGGGTAGATTAGGGCTCACTTGTCTGTCTCCCCACCCCCGTCATTACACACAGATGTGCTGCAGCTTGCTGTCGTTTTATTTAACCCCCAATGTCTGGATGTACAGCTACACTGCTTATTACTGCTGTGTAATCTCCTCCATTATCCCTCTGCTGTTTTATATATATATATATATATATATATATATATATATATATATATATATATATATATATATAGCAACTTGTGAGGAGCAGCACTGTGGCTTAGAAAAAAAACCTTGCGGTTGGTGCAGAGCTTCAAGCCAGAAACCTTCTCCCCATTTAATTTAGAAAAGGATGGTGGGGAAGCAGCACTCGAGTAAAAAATACTTTAACCCCTTCCCGCTCCTTGACGTACTATTACGTCATGGCAGCTGTATCGTTCGCGCTCCATGCCGTAATAGTACGTCTCGGGAGTAACGGCCGTTTCGGCCGTCCTCCCGACACATACAGGAGCTGTGACGCTGCTGTCTTGTTCAGCAGCTGTCACAGCTCCTACAGCGGGGACCGATCGCTGTGTCCCCGCTGATTAACCCCTTAAAAGCCGCGTTCTATAGAGATCGCGGCTTTTTAGGGGTTAAGCTGCCATCGCCGGCCTGCTACGCGACAGCGGCCGGCGATGGTGACTATGGCAACCGGACACCAAACAATGGCGTCCGGCTATGCCATAGACGGAAGCCTAGTGGGTCCTGACAACGTCAGGACCCACTATGCTTGCTGTCAGTGAGTAGCTGACAGTTCTAATACACTGCACTACGCATGTAGTGCAGTGTATTAGAATAGCGATCAATAAGAAAATAAAAGATTTAAAAGTATTAAAAGTAAAAATCCCCCTTTTTACCTTATCAGTCATTTATTATTAATAAAAATATATAAACAAACAAATAAACTATACATAATTGGTATCGCCGCGTCCGTAACGGCCTGAACTACAAAATTATTCCGTTATTTATCCCGCACGGTGAACGCCGTAAAATAAAATAATAATAAACCGAACCACAATCACAATTCTTTGGTCACTTCACCTCCCAAAAAATGGAATAAAAAGAGATCAAAAAGTCGCATGTACCTAAAAATGATACTGATGGAAACTACAGTTCGTTACGCAAAAAATAAGTCCTCGCACGGCTTTATTGATTGAAAAATAAAAACGTTCTGGCTCTTAGAATAAGGTAACCCAAAAAGTGAATGATTGTTTACAAAACATATTTTATTGTGCAAACGCCATAAGACATAAAAAAAAACTATAAACATCTGGTATCGCCGTAATCGTATCGCCCCGCAGAATAAAGTGAACATGTCAATTATAGCGCTCGGTGAACGCCGTAAAAAAAAAAAGAAAAAAAAAACAATCGTACAATTGCTGTTTTTTAGTCACCACTCCACCTAAAAATAGAATAAAAACTGATCAAAAAGCTGCATGCACCCCAAGAAAACTACAATGGATTCCTCAAGGGGTCTAGTTTCCAAATTGGGGTCACTTTTGGGGGGTTCCCAATGTTTTGGCACCACAAGACCTCTTCAAACCGGACATGGTGCCTAATGAAAAAGAGGCCTCAAAATCCACTAGGTGCTCCTTTGCTTCTGAGGCCGGTGTTTCAGTCCATTACCGCACTAGGGCCACATGTGGGATATTTCTCAAAACTGCAGAATCTGGGCAATACGTATTAAGTTGCGTTTCTCTGATAAAACCTTTTGTGTTATAAAAAAAATGGTATAAAGAGGATTTTCTGACAAAAAAAAAATGTAAATTTCACCTCTACTTTGCTCTAAATTTTTGTGAAACACCTAAAGGGTTCATAAACTTTCTAAATGCTGTTGTGAATACTTTGAGGGGTCTAGTTTCTAAAATGGGGTATTTGATAGGGGTTTCTAATATATGGGCCCCTCAAAGCAACTTCAGAACTGAACTGGAACCTAAAAAAATAAATAAATGAGGCAATACTTCATTTCTTACATTATACTGATAATGAGCCGTGCCCACCCCGAGATGACCCCAGTTTTGACCGTTTGTATAAACAGAGACCCCTATTAGACCGTTCCAGTGCCCGGTTTTCCCAAGCATTCACCCCCGAGACGTGTATTTCTATTGATGAGTCCCTGGTACATTTTAAAGGGAGGGTTCAATTCCGCGAGTACCTGCCGGGGAAGAGGGCAAGGTATGGCGTGAAGATGTATAAGCTGTGAGAGTGCATCAGGGTATACCTACAGGTTTAGGATATATGAAGGAAAGGCCACCCCCAAAGCAGACTGCATCCTGGACTACAATAGGTACATGGGAGGGATGGACTTGTAAGATCAAGCCCTGAAGCCCTACAGCGCCATGCAGTGTGGTATAAGAAGCTAGCCGGGCACATCATACAGATGGCATTGTACAATGCGTACATGCTACATCGATGTGCAGGCCAGACGGGAACTTTCCTGGAATTTCAAGAGGTGATTATCAAGAACCTAATCTTTAGGGACCAAGAAGGGGGGGCACCCAGTACTTCTGGAAGCGAGCCCACACGCATTGTACCAGGGCAACACTTTCCAGGAGAAGTTCCCCAAAAGTCAAAGGAGGTGCAAAGTCTGCTATAAGAGGGCGATAATGGATGACACAATATATCAATGTGACACGTGTCCCGAATAACCAGAGCTCTGTATGAAAGTGTTTTAAAATTTATCATACATCCCTTGGTTTATAATTTACCCCAATTTTACTTACCCTGATGCACTCCACACAGATTATCCCCCCTCGTCTTTCCCCTCTGGGCCCTGTTGTGTGTCCAGGCAGCTGATAACAGCCACATGCAGGGTATTGCCATACCCGGGAGAACCCACATTACAGTTTATGGGGTGTAGGTCTCCGGTCAAAATGCTCACTACACCTCTAGATGAATGCCTTAAGGGTGTAGTTTTTAAAACGGGGTCACTTCTTGCGGGTTTCAACTGTACTGGTACCTCAGGGGCTTCTGCATACATGACTTCGCACTAGAAAATCCCCAGTAGGCCAAATGGTGGTCCTTTCCTTCTGAGCCCTCCCATGGGCCCAAACGGCAGTTTATCACAACAAATGGGGTATTGCGGCACTCAGAACAAATTGCGCAACAGAATGGGGTATTTTGTTTCTTGTGAAAATAAGAAATTTTCAGCCAAAACTACATATTATTTGAAAAAAATAATTTTGTTTTCATTCCCAGCCCAATTCAAATAAGTTCTGTGAAGAAACTATGGAGTCTAAATGGTCACATTACCCATAAATGAATTCCTTGAGGGGTGTAGTTTCCAAAATGGAGTCACTTCTGGTGGGTTTCCATTGCTTTGATACCTCTGGGGCTCTGCAAATGCGACATGGCACCCGAAAACCAAACCAGCAAAATCTGTACTCCAAAGAACACACAGCGCTCCTTCCCTTCTGAGGCCTCCCATGGGCCCAAACGGCAGTTTATTGCCACAAATGGGGTATTGATGCACTCAGGAGAAATTGGGCAACAAAATTTAGTATTTTGTTCCCTGTGAAAATAAGAAATTTTGGTAAAAAATTACATCTTATTGGAAAAAATGTCATTTTTTTAATGTCACAGCCCAATTGAAATAGGTGCTGTGAAAAAACTGTGTGGTCAAAATGCTAACAACAACCATAAATGAATTCCTTGAGGGGTGTAGTTTCCAAAATGGGGTCACTTTTAGTGGGTTTCCATTGCTTTGATACCTCTGAGGCTCTGCAAATGCGACATGGCACCCGAAAACCAATCCAACAAAACATATAGCGCTCCTTTCCTTCTGAGCCCTCCCATGGGCCCAAACGGCAGTTTATCACCACAAATGGGGTATTGCCACACTAAGGACAAATTGGGCAACAAAATGGGGTATTTTGTTCCCTGTGAAAATAAGAAATTTTGATCACAAATGACATTTTATTGGAAAAAATGACATTTTTTTCATTTCACAGCCCAATTCAAATACGTGCTGTGAAAAAACTGTGCGGTCAAAATGGTAACAACAACCCTAAATGAATTCCTTGAGGGGTGTAGTTTCCAAAATGAGGTCACTATTGGGGGATTCCTACTGTTTTGACACCTCAACACCTCTTCAAACCTGGCATGCTGCCTAAAATATATTCTAATAAAAAAGAGGACTCAAAATGCACTAGGTGCTTCTTTGCTTCTAGGGCTTGTGTTTTAGTCCACGAGCGCAGTAGGGCCACATGTGGGACATTTCTAAAAACTGCAGAATCTGGACAATACATATTTAGTAGTGTCTCTCTGGTAAAACCTTCTGTGTTACAGAAAAAAAAATGAATAAAATTGAAATTCAGCAAGAAAAATGAAATTTGCAAAATTTCACCTCCACTTTGCTTTAATTCCTGTGAAATGCCTGAAGGGTTAAAAAACTTTCTAACTGCTGTTTTGAATACTTTGAGGGGTCTAGTTTTTAAAATGGGGTGTTTTATTAGGGTTTCTAATACATAGGCCCCACAAAGCCACTTCAGAACTCAAGAGGTACCTTAAAAAAAAGGCTTTTGAAATTTTCTTAAAAATATGAGAAATTGCTGTTTATGTTCTAAGCCTTGTAACGTCCAAGAAAAATAAAAGAATGTTCAAAAAACGATGCCGATCTAAAGTAGACATATGGGAAATGTGAACTAGTAACTATTTTGGGTGGTATAACCGTCTGTTTTACAAGCAGATGCATTTCAATTCTGAAAAATGCTATTTTTTCTAAATTTTCTCTACATTTTGCAATTTTTCACCAATAAACACTGAATATATCGACCAAATTTTACCACGAACATGAAGCCCAATGTGTCACGAGAAAACAATCTCAGAATCGCTTGGGTAGGTTTAAGCATTCCGACGTTATTACCACATAAAGTGAAATATGTCAGATTTGAAAAATGGGCTCTGAGCCTTAAGGCCAAAACTAGGCTGCGTCCTTAAGGGGTTAACCACCACAACATCAAAGCGCTTTCTGAGAGAGCAAAACGTTGCTGCTGTTTGATGTTGTGGTGATTAAAGTCTTATTTACTCGAGTGCTGCTTTTCCACCATTCTTTTATATATATATATATATATATATATATATATATATATATATATATATATATATATATATATATATAATACTACCGTTCAAAAGTTTGTGGTCACCCAGACAATTTTGTGTTTTCCATTAAATCTCACACTTATATTTATCAAATGAGTTGCAAAATGACTAGAAAATATAGTCAAGACATTGACAAGGTTAGAAATAATGATTTTTATTTGAAATAATAATTTTCTCCTTCAAACTTTGCTTTCGTCAAAGAATGCTCCATTTGCAGCAATTATAGCATTGCAGACCTTTGGCATTCTAGCTGTTAATTTGCTGAGGTAATCGGGAGAAATTTCACCCCATGCTTCCAGAAGCCCCTCCCACAAGTTGGATTGGCTTGATGGGCACTTCTTGCGTACCATACGGTCAAGCTGCTCCCACAACAGCTCTATGGGGTTGAGATCTGGTGGCTGTGCTGGCCACTCCATTACGGATAGAATACCAGCTGCCTGCTTCTTCCCTAAATAGTTCTTGCATAATTTGGAGGTGTGCTTTGGGTCATTGTCCTGTTGTAGGATGAAATTGTCTCCAATCAAGCGCTGTCCACAGTGTATGGCATGGCGTTGCAAAATGGAGTGATAGCCTTCCGTATTCAAAATCCCTTTTACCTTGTACAAATCTCCCACTTTACCAGCACCAAAGCAACCCCAGACCATCACATTACCTCCACCATGCTTGACAGATGGCGTCAGACACTCTTCCAGCATCTTTTCAGTTGTTCTGCGTCTCACAAATATTCTTCTGTGTAATCCAAACACCTCAAACTTCGATTCGTCTGTCCATAACACTTTTTTCGAATCTTCCTCTGTCCAATGTCTGTGTACTTTTGCCCATATTAATCTTTTCCTTTTATTAGCCAGTCTCAGATATGGCGTTTTCTTTGCCACTCTGCCCTGAAGGCCAGCATCCCGGAGTCGCTTCTTCACTGTAGACGTTGACACTGGCGTTTTGCGGGTACTATTTAATGAAGCTGCCAGTTGAGGACATGTGAGGCGTCTATTTCTCAAACTAGAGACTCTAATGTACTTGTCTTGTTGGTCAGTTGTGCAGCGGGGCCTCCCACTTCTCTTTCTACTCTGGTTAGAGCCTGTTTGTGCTGTCCTCTGAAGGGAGTAGTACACACCGTTGTAGGAAATCTTCAGTTTCTTGGCAATTTCTCACATGGAATAGCCTTCATTTCTAAGAACAAGAATAGACTGTCGAGTTTCACATGAATGCTCTCTTTTTCTAGCCATTGTGAGAGTTTAATCGAACCCACAAATGTAATGCTCCAGATTCTCAACTAGCTCAAAGGAAGGTCAGTTTTATAGCTCCTCTAAACCGCAAAACTGTTTACAGCGGTGCTAACAATTGCACAAGTGTTTTCAAGTGTTTTCTAATCATCCATTAGCCTTCTAACACAGTTAGCAAACACAATGTACCATTAGAACTCTGGAGTGATGGTTGCTGGAAATGGGCCTCTATACACCTATGTAGATATTGCATTAAAAACCATACGTTTGCAGTTAGAATAGCCATTTACCACATTAACAGTGTATAGAGTGTATTTCTGATTAATTTAATGTTATCTTCATTGAAAAAAACTGTGCTTTTCTTTCAAAAATAAGGACATTTCTAAGTGACCCTAAACTTTTGAACAGTAGTGTATATATATATACACACATATACATACACGCTCACATTTTTTGGGGGGGACACATATATATTGCGGCTATTCTCCCTGATGTTTTAAGTCCTTAGTGACGCCCCTGGCTGCTAGTGCTGCATTGTTGGACCACTTAGGATATCCAGCGATGCAGCTGAAAGCTGCGGGCCATCGGCCATGAGAATTTTGGGGGGGTCCAAGCAGAACCTTTGCATTGGGGCCCATGTGCCTTTAGCTATGCCCCTTGCCGCAATGGTTATCATTATGTATGCCATATTAGCATTGTGGCTAGTGATTTACTGCAATGGTCACGTGGTTGTATGGCACATCATCGCTACAGTGATGTAAATAGAAATTGCCTATTTCTTATTTTTGACAATAAGTAGCTCTTGCATTGTACACTACCTATTTATGTAAGAGTGTGTTTATTGAAAAACTGTGGGCAATATTTTTCGTTATACATGCCTAGCTTTACTATGAATAAAGGTAACCAAGAAGTAATATGTAAAGCAACACCTGATATTTCAGAAAAAAACATAACAGACCTTAAGCACAAGCAACCCAGTGTTAAGATTTAGTATTGTCCCTTAAACTGAGCCAAATAAAAAAATCTGATACTGTAAATGTTTAAATGGATAAATTCTTTTAGTGCAGAGGTTAAGTATTTTAATGTAGCTTACCTCACCTGTGTTTATATTTGACATTTTAGAAGAATTGAGCATTTTATTGCATTTCCAGTCATATATTTCATTATTAAATAATGCAGGCTTTAATATGCTTCATATGTTTGTTCAGACTCAATATGTAGAATCTTTACTGCTGGGTTTTTATTTAACATTTAATAATCACAATTTCAACTACGTAAAATACAATAACACTGTATATATTGAAGACTTCAACATATAGTGTGTGGAGACGCACACTAATAATAAGTGGCAAGCTACTCTTATACATGCGTTGTGAATATGCCTGTGAAAATTGACTTCTCTAAGAAGAAGAAGAAGTTAAGCTAGTCATACACATTAGGTATGTTATATGTTGGACGATCCTGTCCATTATGGCAGGATTTTCAGACAATCCAAGGTGTATGAGGGGAACCCAGCTGTCCCCAATTTCTGCTATTGGGAGAAACGAGGATGGGCTGGTTGACATCCATGTTGATAAGGTTGAACTATTTATACTCCGGATAGACTGAAATAGAGCGTATTAGTAGAGGTATACTAGTCGAGATGAGAAATGAAGATAAGGGTTAGGATTAATATTAAAACAATAAAATGTGAGAATAGAAAAGGAGAATGCTGCATGACTTACAATGGACTCATTGAAGGAATAAAATGGACAGATCTGCCTACGTGCACCTTTTATAATAATATGTGTTTGCTCCAATTAATCTAAAATAAAAAAATGGAGCCACTTTTCAAACAGTGTTATTTAAAAATATCTTACTATATAGTGTATACAGCTCCAATGCCACCTACAGTATGTACACTAGGTTGATGCACCTGCTGCTCCACAGATACTGACTGCAAACATATCCTGTGTGTAGTCCGGTCCTGCACTCATATATTAAAGCCCTTTCTCCGTACCCTGCTTCTTACTAACATACTCAATGAGCATATACAGGCATCTGTGGTCAGAGCAGGTTAGTCTTACTCACACGCAGCATATGATGTATTTCGGAGGAAACTTCTGAGCTACATTTTCTCACAGAAATCACAATTTGCACAATCATATCAGTTTGAGAGACCTTTAAGAAAAGTGGAGGAAAGAGCAAACTTCATAGGAATTGCAGGGTGAGCTCTGAACTTGCAGCTGAGGAATGTTTTGGAGAGTAAGGCCTGATTCACACGAGCGGTGCGCATCTCGGACTTGAAAAACTGTAGTTTTTCGCCTCCGAGGTGCATCCGTGCTCAGTGCTGCGGGACGCGATGTCACGCATCCCCCATAGATGAGTCTATGGAAGGATGCGTGATGCGTGAAAAGATAGGACATGTCCTATTTTCCCACGGACCCTTCACACGGTCCGTTGAAACAACGGTTGTGTGAACAACCACATTGAAATACATAGGTCCGTGGGACGGCCACTGTTTCAATGGCCATCCCACGGACGTTTAACACGTTCGTGTGAATCAGGCCTAAGGGTACTACTACATGGCCCGACATCTCGTTGATCGGCACTCGTTTGCTCCTATCAAACGGAGCAATGATTGGATATGTATAGGGACGAGCGCTTGTTACTACGATCACTTGTCCCCATAAATTATTATCATGTAAGCAGCACATCTCCCTGTTTACACAGGAAGATGTGCTGCCGACAACAATCATTTTTATTTCCGCATAAAAGGGCAGATCAATCGATGAACGAGCGTTTGCTCGTTCACTGGCTGATCGTTGCCCTTATTACACAGGTCAGTGATCGGGAATGAGCGTTCATATGAACATTCGTTTGCCCGATCATTGGTCCGTGTAATATGGCCTAAGGTATAGATAGAAAATTATGGCAAAGACAGCTGACAGACACTCATTGACGTTTTTTTACTGTAATTTAATTAGAGGAACTGTTCAAGTGGATTCCATCAGAATAGACATGGAACTTAAACTCTAACCTGCTAATCGTTCTCTGAAATGGTTCTGAGTAAAGTAGAAACAGAAGGAGGGCTCCCAAAAGAGAGAGGAAGGAGTTCCAACAAAAGACACACTAAACAAATGGCCAGAGAGATTTTTAAGTTTGTTGTATAATTATAGTGTTCTGTGGGAAGGTTAGGACAAGAGAGAGTAGGTTGGAAAAAGTTCAGGTTTTAGGGTTTTATGTTCATGTTGGGGCTGTGATCATTAGAGATAGGAAAGTGAAGTAAAAGAGATTGTGGTCTAAAGGGGGATTGAATTGAAACTTATATGTGGCATAAATGTCTATAGCTGGAACATCCCTTTATTTGGCCCCTAACTCCTTTGAAATGTAACAGTTTGTCAAGTATAATTCAGAATCTCAGTGATCCTCTTCGAGCGTAGCATATATATAATCGTCAATATCATACAGCCAATTTTCATATTATTTTAAAATATTGTTTCTTAAATTTTATGTCGCTTTCACATTGAGATTCCATATAAATTCTTTAATACATCCATTTTGAAGAAGCCAAGTGTATCTCCGTTTTATATAGAATCTATTTATTCTTACAAAAACACTGATTTGAGAGGCAGTTATGTTATTTGTGAGGCACTTGGAGATTTTACCTTTCATTTAGAGTTCCGTATTTACTTCCATTTGGTCAGCGGTGTCTCTCGTGGAGATTTTGGTATCTGTCACGCGGTGAAAAAGAATTTACAGAGATTCTAAAGTTCTAATTGCTTGTGTTTAGAACATTAATATTTCATTGTGTGCTTTTATTAATATTTTTTTTTTGTAATGCAGATCTAATTTCTCGCTTACACTTGGAAAACTGTAGAACGAAACATACATTGGCGTAACTACCGCTGTAGCAGCCATAGCGACTGCTATGGGGCCTGCGGCATGAGGGGCCCGCTGGCGCCGCTAGCTGCTCTGCCATTTACTAGGCCACATGCCACATTCGGTCTGCAGACTAAGGCCTCATGCACAAGAACGTATTTTTTCCCTACCGTAAATACTGGTCCTTGGCCACACGTATTCGACCCGTATTGCACCAGTATTTACGGACCCGTGCCCGTAAATACAGGTCCGATGTCACCAGTATTCCACCCGTATTTACAGGCACGTTTTTGGCTGCAAAATTGCACTGCACTAATCGGCAGCCCTTCTCTCTATCAGTGCAGGATAGCCCTTTCCGTAATAAAAGTAAAAGAAATTCATACTTACCCGGCCGTTGCCTTGGTGATACGTCCCTCTCTTGACATCCAGTCCAACCTCCCTGGATGACGCGGCAGTCCATGAGACTGCTGCAGCCAGTGATTGGCCTGTGATTGGCTGCAGCGGTCACATGGGCTGTAACGTCATCCCAGGAGGCCGGACTGGAGGAAGAAGCAGGGAGTTCTGGGTAAGTATGAACGTCTTTTTTTTCTTTTACAGCTTTATCTATATTGTGATCGGTAGCCACTGTCCAGGGTGCTGAAAGAGTTAATGCCAATCGTTTAACTCTTTCAGCACCCTGGCAGTGACTATACACTGACGTCACCTAGCAACGCTCCAGTAATTACGGGTGCACACATGTAGTCACCCGTAATTACGGGAGCCCCATATACTTCTACGGGGAGGTACCCGTGGCCAATAGAAGTCTATGGGCCCGTAATTACGGGCCGTAATTACGGCCCGTGATTACGGGCGTTTTTACGTTCGTCTGCATGGGGCCTAACAGGCGGAGGGATGAGATCCCTGCGCAAGCCGGCCGGCGTGATGACGTTACTGGATCACGCCGGCATTGATTCTTTGGAACAGCTCCGTTCGGTGTGGGAACAAGATCAAAATATAACGTTTTTTGTTTTATTTGTTTTGGGGGCTCTATCTACAGGAGGGGCTGTCTCGCACTATCTACAATGGGGGGGGGGGGCTGTATAGCGGGGGGAGCTGTATGGTGCTATCTACAGGGGGCTATATGGCGTTATCTACAGGGGGCCATATCGCGCTATCTACAGGGGGCTGTATGGCGTATTTACAGGGGGGCTGTATGGCTCTATCTACAGGGGGGCTGTATGGAGCTATCTACAGGGGGGCTGTATAACACTATCTACGGGGGGGCTGTATGGCACCATCTACAGCGTGGGCTGTATTGCGCTAAAGGGGGGTTGTATGGCACTATCTACAGGGGGGACTGTATGCGGCTAACTACAGGGGGCTGTATTGCGCTAAAGGGGGGTTGTATGGCACTATCTACAGGGGGGACTGTATGCGGCTAACTACAGGGGGCTGTATGGCGCTATCTACATGGGGTGGTATGTCACTATTTAAAGGGGGGCCGTATGGTGCTATCTACAGGGAGATACGTATGGCGCTATCTACAGATGGGCTGTATGGTCCTATCTATGGGGGGAGCTGTATGGCACTATCTAGAGAGGGGGCTGTATGACTATCTACAGGGCGATCTGTATGGCGCTATCTACAGGGGGGCTGTATGGCGCTATCTACAGGGGGGCTGTATGGCGCTATCTACAGGGGGGCTGTATGGTGCAATTTACAGGGAGGCTGTATGGTGCGATCTACAGGGCGTTTGTATGGCGCTTTCTACAGAGGGGCTGTATGGCACTATCTACAGTTTTTTTTTATGGCGCTATCTCCAGGGGGGCTGTATGGCGCTATCTATGAGGGGGGCATGTGGCAATATCTACGAGGGGGTGTGTATAGTGCTATCTACAGGGGGGACTGTAGGGTGCTATCTACAGGGGGGACTGTAGGGTGCTATCTACAGGGGGACTGTATGGCACTGTCTACTTGGGGGCTGTATGGCACCATCTACAGGGGGGCTTTATGGCTCTATCTACAGAGGGGCTGTATGGCTGTATAGCACTGTCTACAGGAGGGGGCTGTATTGCACAATCTACAAGGGGGGCTATATGGCGGAATCTACAGGGGGGCACTATCTACAAGGGGCGGCATCCAGGGGAGGGGGGCTTGTTCAGAAGTTTGCTATGGGACCGAGTCTTTCCTAGTTACACCCCTGGATACATACAACAGGTTTTTATTCTGGTGTTCAAGATAGATTAGATAGATAGATAGATAGATAGATAGATAGATAGATAGATAGATAGATAGATAGATAGATAGATAGATAGATAGATAGATAGATAGTAGTTTACACACGGTTATTTTTATTATCATCTGACTAATCACTACCTAGCTTCAATCATTATCTAACCTGCTTAAATAGATCATGTAAGCTCTTCTGACATGTCTGTTTTAGTTAATATTTGTATTCCTCCTTAAAATAATTCTGGATTATGTTTTCTTAGAACTCTTCATTGGGCTGTTCCTCTGTTATTCCTCTTTAAAAGATATGAATAAATTGACAACTGGGCGTTACCATTCCCCTTGTCTATATGGTGTGTTCCTATACAGTCTGATACTGTCAGCACTGATTGAACAGTATTAGAGTGTGTAGGGGGACACACCATTAACAAGGGAAATGATGACTGTTGTCCATTTAGTCATACAATTCCAGGAGGAATAACAGAGGAACAGCATTGCGTAGCGTTCTGAGAAAAGTTCTCCAGATTTGGTATTTTATGAGGAATATTTACTAAACCAGCCGTGGTAGGTCCTCCTTATAATGTTATTGGATATGTTAACATATATGTACATGGCTTTGGTCTGAGTTAAAATCACAGCATGTAAACACCACCAAACCAGCCAAAGGAAGAAAAAAGAGAAAATATCAGAATAACCTCAGAAATACAAATTACATATCATGTTTTTTTTTATAATGATTTATCAGTCTATGGTCTTGTTGACTTCATACAACCATATATACTGTATTTCGCTATAAGACCGGGTTCCCACATAGCGTAAATGCTGCAGAATTTCCGCAACTAAATTCTTTGCGGAAATTCCGCAGTATTTACAATAGCAGCAAAGTGAATGAGATTCCGAAAATCTCATGCCCACACGAAAATGTTCATGAAATGACCTGTTGTGCGGATTTTACATTTTCATTGCTTTTCGGTTGCGGGTTTTCCTTGTTGAATTCAATGGGGATGTAAAACCTGCAACAAAAAACCAAGTGTTGCGACTTCTTTGGCGGAATCGGAGTGATTCCTTGGCAAAAATTCCAACTCAGAAAAAACATTAAAACTTATGCTTACAACCTGGGAGTAGTCATAGCAACGCTTTCTTCTGTTCTTCTTCCAGGCCGGCCTCATGGGATGAGGTTTCATCCCATGTTGCTGCTGCAGCCAATCACAGGCTGCAGCGATCACATGGGCTGCCCTGGAGGCTGGACATCACGTCAATGAAGGGACATGTCGCCATGACTACAGTCAGGGTAAGTATGAACTTTTTTAGCGCTGCTCTCCGCAGCGGAAAATCCGCCCAAAGAAACTGCACCATGATGTGGTGTGGTTTTTCAGGCGGAATGTGCTGCGGGTTCTAGGTTGAACACACTGTATAGTTTTATGCAGCATATCCGATCCGAGGGAACCCGACTTAAGGCACGTATCAATATATAATCAATATATTGTTTTCTTCAATCGTGGTCATCTGTTGGACTGTTGTCCATGAAGTTGTTTTTAACTGCTATTGCCCAGGAGCCCAACTAAACCTTGCAGAATAAATGTTGCTAGTATAGATTTCAGTGGCCGATGCCAAGTGCTGGAGAGAATATGAATGTAATGAATATTATTTTAAGCTTAAGACAAAGATTTATATTTATATTTTATTGCATGATGTCAGTCTCTATTGGAATGAAAAATGTTAAAAGAATGAAACCTATCTGCCATGAAAAACATAGTACAAAGTTACATTTATCTTGTAAAGCCATATTTTTCAAGCTGCAGTTCAGAAGCCACAAGCAGTTTCTTGTTAACTTCAACCATCTCTTTTTTCCTGGATGGTTTAATTGCCTCCTATCAGCCCGGCTGCTCCCGCAAGAAATCTTGGCATATGATATCCTACATAAAGGAGAGGTGATGCTGCTTTTATTGTCCTCAGAGATATGTACAAGTTTGCCGTTGTGATTTAGGTCTGTAACATATTGCTAAATCTTGCATATACTTTTATATATATCCAGATAGGATTATTGAGAAGGTTTATTTATTGCATGCAATAAATTGCTGTTAGTAGTTAAAAGCTAATGTCCATCACATACTTGATTAATTTTGCAGCAGCTGCAAAAGCAAATAGTATTTTAGGGTATATAAAAAGAGATAAAAACCTGTGATTCAAATGTAATATTACTTCTCTATAAATCCCTTGTAAGGTCACATCTTGAATATGGAATTTAGTTTTGGGCTCCACATTGTAAGAAGGATATAGGAAAACTGGAGAGGGTTCAAAGGTGGGCGACTAGATTATTAAATGGGATGGGAGGTGTCGATTATAATGAAAGGCTAGAGAAATTGGGCTTATTCAGCTTGGAAAAAAGACGCCTTAACGAAGATCTTAACAACATGTATAAATATGTGTGGTCAATACAAAGAACTGGCACATAATCTGTTCTTTCCAGGGACTCTACAAAGAACCAGGGGACATTCATTGTGTGTGGAAGAAAGACGTTTCAGACATCAATATAGGAAAGGGTTCTTTACTACGGAATGCCCTACCCAAGAAGTAGTATTAACAGATACTTTGCCAGCAATTTACTGACGAATGGCATTGAGGGTTATAATTAATCAAGTAATGATGTTAGGGATCTGCCAGGTACTACGTCTAGGTATACTCCTGGGATTAATAAATCCACACCTGAGGCCAGACCTGTTAGACTGACACCGTCTCCCACCAACCAGGGTGGCAGGCTCAGGAGTGGGAGAGCCTATCGCGGCCTGGTCAGTCGGAGTTAGCTCCGCCCCCTGTCCTTTATTACCTGCCGTGTTCTCTCCCTCAGTGCTTGTAATTCTTCTGGATTCCTGGCCCCACTGCTGCTTGCTCCAGCCTGCTTCTGCCGTGCTTCTGCCTTGCTGCAGTTCCGCTTAACCTGCTTCGCTTTGCCCCTGGCTTGCTTCCTTCTCCGTGCTCACGTTGGTTTACTCCACTTCATCCTGGTCCTGACTATTCATTCACCGCTCCGTTTCCTCGTGGCGTTCCGTGGGCTACTGCCCCTTCCCTTGCGTGTTCCCTGTTTGTTCTCCCGTGCACTTAGACAGCGTAGGGACCGCCGCCCAGTTGTACCCCGTCGCCTAGGGCGGGTCGTTGCAAGTAGGCAGGGACAGGGCGGTGGGTAGATTAGGGCTCACTTTCCCTTCACCTCCTTCCTGCCATTACAAATGAAAAACGTCTAATTTATAGAGAAACGTTGAACTTGATGGACGTGTGTCTTTTTTCAACCTATGCAACTATGTAATATTACGTGAAAAATGTGAGATGTTGCATGTTCATGTTGTCAGTAAATCTGGTTTCAAAAAGTGGCAGCAATATATGGTATTGGGCAGAGGGATTATTAAATCTACTTAACGGGGTATTCCAGATTCAGCAAATAAATATTACTCTTTGTATAATGAAGAGTTGAACAACTTTCCAATACACTTTCTATATCAGTTCCTCACAGTTTTCAAGATCTCTGCTGGATTTCATACAATAGAAACCTTCATTGTTTACTTTCAGTTGTATAAAAATCTGCCCTGTTCATGTGATAGAGTAATTAAACAGGTTTTTTTTGTAATGAGCCGAACACCTGTGAGATTTGTATGCCAGCAAGCAGAGATCTTAAAAACTGAGGAACTGATCCATAAAGTATACAGGAAAATTGTTTATCTTCTCATTATACAAATAATACCATTTATTTGCTAAAACCAGAATACCCCATTAAGTTTGAAAGTGTCGGTGACATGCTAAAGATTCAATGAATTCAATGGGGTTGCAAAACCTTCAACAGAAAGCCCAGTGTTGCGACTTTTGCGGCGTATTCTCAGAGATTACGCCGCAAAAATCGCAAGTATGAAAAAAAACATACTTACTTAGAACACCCTCCTTCTTCCTGCAGTCCGGCATCCAGGGATGACGTTGCATCCCGTGTGACCGCTGCAGCCAATCACAATCTGTAGCAGCGGTCACATGGGATAATACATCATCCCAATAGGCTGGCCTGGATGACGTAAGGGGGCTGGCCTCCTGGGATGACTTTACATCCCATGTGACCGCCGGTGCAGCCAATCACAGGCTGCAGTGGTCCCATCGGCTGCAGCATCATCCAAGGAGGCTGGACCAGACTGCACAGCAGGGACGCATCACCATAACAACGGGTTTTGTAAGTATGAGCATTTTTTACTGCTGCTTTCCGCAGCGGAAATTCCATCCGAGAAAACGCACCACAATTTGGTGCAGTTTTTGGACGGAATGTACTGCGGGTTCCAGGTCGGATACGCTAGGTGGCTTATACGTAGCGTATCCGTCCTGTGGGAACCTGGCATAAAGGTGAGTACAGAGGCAATTGGAGCACATGGAACATTTCATTATATTAAGGGGCACTTTTAAGGCAAGATTGTAAATATGGAAAAGGGTCTTGTGGCAGTGCCATCATTGTCCAGATAAACTTGCTGTACATTTTCCTCAGTTTGTGAGGGGCATCATATTATCCGGTCAGTACTTTTAACAAGTTTAATAAGTCATTACACAACTACTAAACTGGGATCTTCTTAACAAGCAGAATATTTCTTGAAAGTTAGACATTTTTTTGAGATTCCCATTCCATAATGAAAAGAATGCTGTGAGGGTCAGACATATGTAGGAAATTTCGAGCAGTTCTTCAAAATATGTAAAGCTAATGAGTAATTTTTTTAATTTCTCATTTAGTGGGTATCTAACAAGCAAACAGATTACAAAATTGATTGTGTCCGAGTACAGGTTACCTGTTAGTGGGAAGTCCTATCGCCATCTAGTAAGTGATCAAATACAAGATTTATTTGGGCCAGGATAGGTGGTAGAGTTTGGCAGAAAGGCTTAGGTGGAAAAGTTCCCTGACATGCAATAATGAGTAAGGGAAGAAATAGCATTCTTAGTTTGCGATCAATCCAAAAACGAAAAAAAGACTTGGTTAGCATGTTATTGGGGTTTACAGTGTGGCCGTAGTAGGAGTCCAAAAATATACAATGTAGTGGGAAGAATGATAGATCATTTTTGAGCTGTATCTCTGGTTTGAGTTCCAGTAAATGGTTTGGGATAAATGTATCACTTTGTAATACCTTCACGGATCTGATGCTTCACTTCCACCATTAGTGTTAGAAGCTAAAATGTGTTAAGATATTTGTAGTGCAATGGACTGCTAGTAATTTGTGTTTAACAAAGGAAATTCCTTCCAGGTCAAGTTAATGTTCAATTAAAACTTAATAATAAAGCATAGCATGTAAGCTCTCATTTTGCATATTGTGAACCAAAAATACTTAGAGTACCTACACCTTTCAGGTGACTTTTCAGAATAAGCTGTCATGTGTGTACCTGAATTTGAACACGATTTCTGGCCGTTATATGTCTTGTATCCTGCATTTTTTTAATAGCAATTTTCCCTTCTGCAAACTCTGTCTCTAATTTGTAATTTTCCCTTAGCTAGTGGGTGGAGCTTACACCCTTTAGAAGAATCCGCAACATGGAGGACATCATACAGTAGTAATGAGCAGTGTAGCTGTGAATCCAGCACTTGGGTAAGATACAACACTTATTATAAGTTGCAGCAGCAACTCTGTGTGTGTCTCCATCTGCCTCTCTCTCTCTCTCTCTCTCACTCTGCTCCTGCTCCCTCCTCAACCCTCCCCTCTCTATAGACTTCTATGAGCAGCTGTAATTTGATCACTCAGTGAGCTGATAGTCCATCTCATCTTGACGAGATTGAAAAAGCAGTAAATTCAGAGTGAGTGAGCAGTTTTGGACAGGAGGAGCCTGATAATAATTCCTCTAATAAGATATATTACATTTTTTCTTATATTTGCTTGTACTATTGATTTATTCAACGTTTGTTGAAAAGTTAGTGACCATTTAACTTGGGTCCCAGGGAGCCGTCGGGACAGGATAAGGTAAAAAGGCACCAACTGCTTCACGCAACAGCATGGTAGGGCTCTATCGGACCAAAATATGGGTGTGGTTTCTATACTCCTAGACAGGAAGATTTTCTCTCTTCAGCCGTAGCTAATTTTAACATAAAACCAACCAATAATATTAAATGCCACATATCTTAAGTTATTTCTACTTACTCTTGCTAGAAAAAGTAAATTTTGTAAAACCCACATTCTGTCTTAAATTAATAAAAGAAGTAGCAAGATAATCTCTTTAAAGAGATACTCAATACTAATAACAGCGAGACAATAGCAGTCTCAATACGTTGTTCCAAGTCTTCAGCAATCTATAGCTCATTTTGTGTTTCCGGTTTCTGCTACATGCAAAAACGTTGTAAAATGGATAATAGCATACCAAACGGAAGGCATCATACCCTTGAGATATATAAATGTGCAAATATAGCAGTAAAGCCTATGCTAAAAATGTAACCTTTATTTCAATTTTTTTTCCTATAAATAAATTGTACAAGCAATGATGAGACATTTTAGAATAAATCTTATTACAGAACAAAGGCTTTTTTTCTCAATTTATCAGACTCCTCTCCTGCTCTCAACAGTCTCATGCACTGATCATTCCCTCTGAATTCACTGCTAAAATCTGTTGTCAGTGAGGCAACACAGTAATGGAGACTGATAATCAGCTCACTGAGGCATTAGGTTACAGCTGTCCTCTGAAGTCTTAAGAGAGGGGAGGAGAGAAAGGAGCAGTTGCGGAGAGACAGAGAGACACACACACACACACACACTCACACACACACACACACACACACACACACACACACACACAGTACTACTATCTCATTCCAGTTCTGGATTCAAAGTTGCTCATTATTGCCGTATAATGTCCTCCATGCTGTTGTTGTTTCTGTGTGTGTGAGAGATGGGGAAGCGGGATCTTCTTCCTGTGTGCTGTGTAGGGAAGACATCATATCAACTAGTCCTTTTCCTCCCTGAAGCGAAGTTCAGGAAATACTGAAAAATATAGATAAAGCCTGCTGAAGGGCAATACTGCTAAAGAATGTCATATATGAGTCATACAGTTGCCACAAATACTGCTATTCCTCCTAAACACACATGACTTATTCTGAAAAGTCACCTGAGATGCCAGTAAAATTGAGTGAGAATTGAACTTAGGCACCGGACTAGGTAGAAATTGTATGACAAGTTATTTTGGGCAAATCCATAAAATCATTTTTTTTTTTAAACCATATTCCCCACTCCCCATTTGATGTTAAAAAAAGAACTTTCCACCTGTGACAAAGTAACACTAAGACTTTTTGATTTCCCTTTTTGAAGATAAAGCTAAAGTCTTCTTAGAGTGACTGAATTTTAAGAACAATGATTGACATAAGCTTTTGTGTCGTATTCAACTATGTAAATGGTGAAAATAGAATTATCTTTATGATGTCTAGTGTGAGGGGAAAACCCCTGTTTTGGGCTGTTGGGCTCCTATTTTTTTTTAACAAATGGCATTTCAATTTTATAGACAAATCCTTAATATGACATGTTTATTTCTTTAGAGCAAGTGCTGAGTGGTTGCATGTCCATCTTGCCATCCAAGGTCTGTCAAAGCTGCAAATTGCTCTTCTTATATACTGAAGCCAAGCAACTTATTAAAGGGAATGTGTTGCCAGAAAAACATGTTTTTTTTTTAAAAATTAAACATTTAGTGTGTGGGTGATTAAACATTGTTCAAATTTTTTTTATTTTTTTGCACGAGTCCAGGAAATATTATAAATTATTTCTAATTTATAATACTACCCATTTTTGGTCACTAGATGGAGCTGTTCCCAAAATTGCAGCATTGCAACATTGGGTTAAAAGCCCTCGCTCTAGTGAGCTCTCAGCATCCCCCCCTCCTTTATCCTGGCTAGTGCCGGGATAAACGAGGGGTTTGAACGATGTAACCTCCTACACTGTGTGTCGCCATTTTTTGAGCTAACCCACAGTGTAGTAGGTTTACATACAGTAGTAAACACACACAAACACGAACATACATTGAAATCTCTTACCTGCTCCTGCCGCCGCGGCTCCCTCCGGCCCGTCCGCTCCGTTTGCTGCCGCTGCTGCAAGTGCACAAATCCGGAAGCCGCGACCGGAAGTAGTAATATTACTGTCCGGCCGCGACTTCCGGTCCACAGGAAAATGGCGCCGGACGGCGCCAATTTCGAATAGGACTGTGTGGGAGCGGCGCATGCGCAGTTCCCACACAGACGCCGTACACTGCAGTCAATGGGACGGGAGCCGTTCGCAGTCCCTATGGGACTGTGGCTGCCGTATTCCATGTCTGTATGTGTCGTTAATCGACACACACAGAAATGGAACAAAAAATGGCAGCCCCCATAGGGAAGAAAAAGTGTAAAAATAAGAAAAAGTAAAACACAAACACACAAATGAATATAAACGTTTTTAATAAAGCACTAACATCTTTAACATATAAAAAAATAATTTGTGATGACACTGTTCCTTTAAGCCTTATGGGCAAGAACAAGCCAAATAAATACATTCTTTACATAAAAGCAACTTGCAGGAATTTTATTTGTGCTGATTAGTACAAAATAATAGGATTTGTCAATAGTCAAAACAGTTGTACTTATTGTTAGTGATACATCCAGAACAATTAATCTGTTATTTTGTCTGAAACCTAATTTGTTAATATGTCTCAAGGCATTGAGAAGCACAGCTATAGAAAAATATACATGTGGAGTTTTTACTGCATACTAAATTCATTTTAACTTAAATATAATTGGATTCAGTAATAAGTTTTATTTCTGCAATTGCTAGGAAGTTTAATTCAATGAACTACTTGATGTTAAGACCTCCCCGGTGCGCAGTTCAAATTCTTACTACATTAATTTTATTTTTCCAACTCTGATTAAAAACTAATTTTGAAATTAGAATGTAATTTCCTTTAAAATTTTGTTTAAGAGCCTAGGTAAATGGACACAATTTTGAATTTACAATGTTAACCTTTTCAAAGCTCCTGACCTGAGCTTTTCATTTAACAGTCACTTATGCAGGATTTTAACCACTGAATCATATAATTAATTTCTCATTCAGATTTAAGTACTTGACTTTAAATTTATATTCCTCATTGATCCTGTAATACTGGCGAGTGTCTGGAATTTAATGTACTTTTCCAATATAAAGCATTTACCTGGTGGCGAACACCAACTGTGTAGAGGGTAGGATTTCTGCAGCAACAAAAGAGTATATTATCCTATACAGACAACATAGGTTAGTCATATATGGTGCAATATTTCTAATATGCTAGAAAATGTCCTTATGGTTATACAATCGGGGTGAAGGGTTTTACTTATCATGTATGACAAACCTAAACCTATTAGGGCCCATTCACAAATGTCTGGCCTTCACATTTGTATGCCCTCCAGCTAGTAAGAGAAAGCCAGAAGGAAACATGGCAACACTGATTCCTCAGTTCCCTAGTCCATTTTGACACCTGATATCTACCTCCATAAGATAGAAAAGAGTTGCATGCCCCATTTCTTTTTCCAGCAGTGGACTTAAGATAGGTGTACAAAATGCACAACTTAATCATTATAGCGCTGGCGGCCGCTGACTGCCGAAGTTCCACTCTTGCCGGCGGACGCGGCCACCGACTGGACAGTGCTTAACAGCACCTGCCTCCTCCGGGACGTCAGCGAACTATGAACTGTGTCAGGCAGAGAGCACGATTTGCTCGTAGGGTGCGCGCGTTCTCTGGCTGTCTCTTAAAAGGCCAGTGTGCGCACCAGTAAAGTGTCCCCAGCCTATCCCTGCAACTCCCTGGACTATTTAAGGAAGTCTGCCCTGTATCCCAGTGCTTGAGCATTGTTGTACTAAGCTAGTGTTTGCCTGGGAAGTTTCCGTATTCTGTGTCAGTTACCAAGCGGTATCCTGTGTCCGTTACCAGTCGGTATCCTGTATCCATCACCAGTCGGTGTCCTGTATCCTGTATCCGTTACCAGACGGAATCTTGCATCCTGTGTCCTGTGTCCGTGACCAGTCAGTACCCTATATACTGTGGCCGCTTCCAGTAATCCGGCCCCAGCCTGCTTTCAGTAATCCGGCACCAGTCTGCTTTCAGTAATCCGGCACCAGCCTGCTTTCAGTAATCCGGCACCAGCCTGCTTTCAGTAATCCGACACAAGCTTGCTCCCAGTGATCTGGCACAAGCTTGCTTCCATTAATATGGCACAAACTTGCTTCCAGTAATCTCGCACAAGCCTGCTTCCAGTAATCCGGCACCAGTTTGCTTCCAGTAATCTAGCACCAGCTTGTATCAGTTACCTGCAATCTGACTGTATCCAGCTGCCACCAAGGATGTTTAACAGCTGCCTGACCAGCAACTACTATGTTACACAAAGTAGCCCAGTGGATCCACAACCCCATTGGTAACGTCCAATCATAAGTTGTGTCGGACTTTGGCAAAAAAAATATCTGACCGGAGACAAATTATATATTTGACCACTAATTTTCTACTTATTTCGATCAACATATCAAGAAGGTTTAATTAAAATACTTCTAAGTACATTGTTATATTTATTTGTGTTTTATTTTAATATTGTCCAATTTTGAGGTATAGAAGACAGATATATCATAATTTATTGTAAGAAAGAAAATTGTATTTTAACCATCATAGGCAATAGCCACATTTGCACCTGCTCCACAGCAGCACCTATTTATTCAATAGTGCAAGCAAATCTAATAAACTTTGTATTACAGGTTCTGAGGGTAGGGGAATATCATAGCAGCTAGTTCTCACCCCTTCTAGAACTGATTTGTCTGACAGCTTCTCCTCCCAACTCCTGCCTACACATGCACGCTCGGCACAGCGTTCATGTGCATTCAATGGGGAGAAGGGAAGAATCTGCTGCCAGACACCTCTGGCAGCAGTTTCATCTCCTATGGGAATAAATGTTGGATTTCAACATGCCTTCTGCCCTTGGGGGAATGTCGGTACACCCCAATACATATCAGATGGTCGCACAGTCCCGCCAAAATCTGATGTGTATGGGCACCTTTATATATGGAGCCTGCAAATGGGGAAAACTGCTGAAAGATACATCATGCAGGTGATATTGTGGTCAGACATAAAAATTACGCACGCAACAGCTTATTCTTAAAACAATGTATCTGGAATGATAGGAACGCTTTAAGTTACCTTATGTATTGGCTATTTATAAGAATTTAGCTTAGTCCTTTTAGTTTGTGACCTCACTGATTAGAAACTTTTTTGTTTTATTTGCTTTTACCTGTATTCACACTTTAGTTGACTGTGGAAAATAAGTGCACCTTTTATGTATTATATAGTTTCCGTTAATATTGATTTTCTAAAGCTATTTTGGTTAAATATCTATTTATATAATCACATTGTGAGAAGAGCGCTCTCTGTAACTACGTGAGAGATTATAGAACTCTCTAATGTACTTGTTGCCTGTGTTCCAGTCTTCATTTGCCTAATTAAACATCAGTTACAGTAACATTTGAAAGAGGAGTGAAGGGAAAATAATATGCGGTGTAGCATTAGCTAAATGTGCCAGATGCTGAAGGTGCTCTGCGTTTGGCATTGTGCCCTTTACTCAACACCTGGGGCAAGTGTCACTTTGCTGTAAAATACATTCAGCGGTGTATCATTTCTTACTAATTGTATAATACCAAGCTTCATTAAATCTAGTAAAAGTTAATATAATTACCACATACCTGAATCCATTAAAGGCTAAATAAAACCTTTTGAATTTAACAATATTTTGGTAGGTACATGATGCATGTAAAACATTTTTTAGGATTAATGAAAAAAAATGAAACAATTCTGCCATTATTTTTTGCATTTTAAATTTACGCCATTCACCATGCGGCATAAATAACATGTTGCCTTTATTCTTTTGGGTGATATGATTACAGCGATACCAATTATGTATAGAGTTTTTCGTTAATGTTTTATTTCTTTTGCACAATAAAAAGACTTTTAAACGAAAATAATTTGTTTTTGCATCATCGAATTCCAAGAGCCATAACCTTTTTATTTTTCTGTCTATGCAACTATATGAGGGCTTGTGTTTTGCAGGACGAGATATAGTTTTCATATGTACCATTTTGGGGTACATGGGACTTTTTTTTATTAACTTTTAGAATAGGGATGGAAAAAAAAGCAATTCCATCGTTGTTTTTTTGCATTGTTTTTGGTGTTCACCTTGCGTTTTAAATACTGTGTTAACTTGATTGTTTAGGTCGTTACGCTCGTAACAATACCATTTATGTATATTTTTTATTTATTTTTTTACACCTTGACACAATGGAAAAAATGTTTTTTTCATTTTTTTACTGTGCAGTTTTTAAATGAAATTTATTTTACATAAACCATTTAAATGCAGCGGTCCCTATTGACCACTATTGATCGCATCAACTGTTATTGCAGCGATTGGAGCAGGAGCACTCTCCACCCGGCACAGGACACTCATACCGGTTTATTCTGATGTGCCATAAAAAAGGCTAATGCATCAGAATAAGGCTCCTTAGTGACCGCCGTGAAAAGGCGCATTGGCGTTCATAAAGAGGTTAAACAAATCAAAATATCTTTTTTTTATTTTATATAAGTTGTGTTTAATGCTTGGGACATAAGCTATGATCGGCCAGTGCTAAAAACAAAGCACTGGTAACCAATAACTTGTCATGTTGTTGCGTGTACATAACAATATGACCAAAACTAATTAAATCTAAAAATTTTAGTAGAAGGAAGTTTTGCCAATCACCAATTTATTCATAATATATTCACACTTTGTGTACATATATTGTCAAGGACTAGAGGAAGCCAGGCTAGAGTTTAATAAATAGCTTATCCTGTTTGTTATATATATATCTACATTCAGAATTGGACTGGCCCACCAGAGGACAATAATGGGCTCCAGAGGTCTAGTGGAAGACTTCTTTGTGAGTCTAATACCTTTTTCCAGGGTCTATTTTTTATTAATTCATTCATATTTGGCCTCAATGATGTGTCCTGAAGCACATATGCAATGATAAGACAAAGTTTACAATGTAATTAAAAGTAGACATGTTAAGTATAGATAGAGTTTGGGTCTCAGAATGATTTCCTCTGGTGGACCCAAGGAACCCCAGTTCCACACTGGCTACATTTTGCAACAAATATTATGAAATTGCGATCATATTCATGTCATCGCCGTGTGATTACATATGGTCCATAGTGATGTCACTGTGAGGGCCAGTAATTGGCAGCTACAGCATGTGATGTAATATAACTGCTGCAAGAACTGCTGAAATATAGCGTTATATGGTATCTATTAAATTGAGCAGAGGACCTCTTCTATGATGTCCATATGCCCTAATAGAGTATCTAGACAGGGGATGTCTTCACGACAAATCCCCTTTAAATCTTCTTACCAAGGGCATAGCATGAAGACAGAATAAAATAAAGCAAGATCAGCCCGCAAATGGTAGAAAGTGCTTTATTTTCGTAAAGAACGCGCTTTTATTGACTTTTTTTGTAACAAATGCCTGAAAAGTTATATGAAATCCCATACTTTTCAGCTGTCCATCTCTACAGAATGGTGTAGTTAGTAAAATAGGCACAGTGCTCTTTCCCACATACTCTTGTTTCTTCCTATTTTATGCTTTCAAGATAAGATCACAATTTATCCAGACATCATTCTAAAGTTCCCTCATGAAGTATCCACAGATACTCTAGTTGTCTTCTACCCTCACTGTGTAAAAATGTGCAGTTGTTCAGCTGATACAATAAATGCCGCAATTACTGGGCGAAAATTATGTGAGAGCGTTACATAAAAATCACGTTACCGAGGCTGAGAATGCAGTCCCGTAGACACAGTCCTGTTACAAGATATGAGAATGAATAGTTAACAAATACATATCAAGTATCAGCTTTAAACTGGATATGGAGTGTTTATTAGATGTGAATAATATTATGTCTATTGCAGATTTTAGGGTATTCGATTAAATGAAATCCAGACATAGTTGTGTCCTGTAATACTCACACAGATTAACAGCTCATATGTGACATTTAAACTCCCCTGATGTCATATACAGTTTAATGTAAATAGCTGTGGTGAGATTTACTATATAGAATATTTAGTGTTTAGTGTTCGTTCACATCTGCGTCACGGTTCCGTTCTGACATTGCGTCTGAGCTTCCCGTCAGAAGGGAAAGCTGACTGAAAAAAACGTAAACCGTAAACCATAGTTTCCCTTTGTTTACATCACCTTTGATTTTAATGGTTTTCGTTTGTCTCCGTTGTGCTAGGGATCACGTAGTTTTGACTGAAATGAATAGCGCAGTCAACTACGGTATTTATGCCGTCAAAACGACGGAACCCCTGCACAACTGAGACAAACAGAAACCATTTGTAGCGGATCCGTCACCATTGAAATCAATGGTGATGCAAACGGAAACCTATGGTTTCCGTTTGTTTCAGTCAGGGTTCCGTTCTGACGGGAAGCTCTGACGGAACACCAGAACGGAGCCCTGATGCAGATGTGAGCGAAGCCTAAATAAGAGAAATGTCTTTAATGACACATACGACTCTGCCTGCAGTGACTCTATATATTTTTCTATTTACATGATTAACCCTCATTTAACACCTTTTTTTCTACAGATTATTTTTTTGAACAATTATTTTATTACACGCAGTAATAATTATTTATAAACTAGCCATTTAACACATAGTAATGTGTTTCCCAAAGTCATATGGGGCATGCTGGGTTTTAAACATGAAAAAGAGAAACAAGAAGCAGAAACAGAACGGGGTGTTTTAAGAGGGTTTTGGCAATTTTAATACAGAATACAGAACGTTTTTCCATTCTGGCATATCAAGGGTTCCGGAGCAGGGGACCCCCATTGTGACACCCATATGCCCTAATACGGAATATTGACAAAGGTTGTTTTCATTAGACAACCAGTTCTTAAATTTATCTAAGAAAAAAGCAAAAAGGGATATAGTATGGGTAAACATAAAATAACCCAAATTTTAGTTGCAGTTTACATTGACAAATAGAATAGATAGATAGTGAAACATTGGTCTTTTCCTCTTCCATGAAATGTGAGGGACTGTACTGTGCCACTTAATAAAAATCCCCCCTTGCCGAAAAGTGCAGTTTATTAATACGTCGCTGGTCACACTGGTAGCTCACCCTCTAGGCCCTGTTCACACAGAGTTTTTTTGCAGGCAGAAAAATCTGCCTCAAAATTCCATCTGGAATTTTAAGGCAGATTTTGACCTGCCTGCCACCGTTTGGCGTGTTCGCTGTGGATTTCAGCCGCGGCTATTGAGCGCCGTGGGCAAAAAACACCACAAAAAACGCTTTCTCTACCTTCCATTAATGTTAATGAGAGGTCAGAGACCGAAACGCCAGAAGAAAGGGCATTTTGCTTCTTTTTCCCCCGTGAGCGTTTCTTTTCCGCTCGTGGAAAAAAAAAAGCCTCCGCTTCCTATTGAAATCAATGGGTGGCGATATGGGCGTTTTTTGCAGCTGTTTCCGCGGCAAAAACCGCGTCAAACTATACTGTGTGAACAGGGCCCTAGGGTATTTTATGTTAGAAAAAATTAGGAGATTTCTTAAACAGCCATTCTATCATTTAGTTTGCCATTTAGCAGTGGGGGTGATCTAAAATACTGCAGGACTTCTGAGGGAAATTCATGTTCATTCATGAATGATCATTCTGATGTTCGCTGATGGATCTCTGGAAAAAAACTAACCTTTATGTGCTTTTTGATAGCCTAAAATAACAGTAGCTTTTTTCCCCATTAGGGGAAAGTTCTCACTTTTTGACTTAAGATACAATTCTAAAATTATTTATCATTCTGTAACTGTAACATGGGGAACTATGTTAAGATCTATTGCCAGTCGACCGACAACTCTAAAGGAAAAATGACAACTGCAGAGGAAATGTAGTATTACACAGTTTACAATCAAACATTAGGACAACTATGTAATACACATGGTTTCTGCGAGTTCTCTGCCCCGACTAATAAAAGATGGGTCCCAAATCTGGAATGATGTGATGTAATAGGTATAATAGGGTGTATTGGCTGTGTCCATTTAGGACATCCACTTTAAGCAGAGAGATATAAACATATACATACTGTATATAAATGTAATATAGTATATTTACCTAATTGTAATAATGTGTTGTGTGAACAGATGGACCAATACTAAGGTTGTATCCTTAATCTTTGAGTGACAGCACATGGCACTGGCAGTAGACTATTGTAGGATGTCATATCTAGCAATGTTCTTTACTTCTGTATTGTCCAAGGAATCGCAAATGCCTCAATCATTTTGTTGTTGTACCCTTCGTCATTACTGAACAAAGTCCAAAGCTCTTTTAGAATGTTTATTTGGTTTTAGTGGTGCAATTTTTATTTTATTTTTATAAAACTGGGACACAATTCTTCTCTATGGGTGGATTCTAGTTTAATGCAGCACTATGTACCTTACCATACTTACAGAATAACATCTATCTGTCTATTAGCTCTTCGTAGCCGATCTGGAAGATCAATCATCAATGGAAATTGGGCAATTGACAGACCTGGGAAATTTGAAGGTGGAGGAACAATGTTCACATACAAGAGACCGAATGAAATATCAAGCACTGCAGGTGAATCATTTCTAGCGGAGGGACCAACAAATGAAATACTGGATGTTTATGTAAGTACAACATAGATTTCACAGATGGATATTAATTGATGATTTTCTCTCTCACAAAGGCCATGCTTACAGTCAACATGGATGGCTTATAGGATTTAAAGGGTTTTCTGAATATATGGAGGACAAGGATGATGTCTTTGATATTTATTACCTGTAAGGATTCTTAAAGCCAGAGTAAGCTCACCCTAAGACTGGCTGATATGTCTTTGGCATTGACAGACTTGAATAAATGAAAGGGCATCTGTGACCAAAATGTTCTTTTTCTGTGTATTTGGACCCATTATCTTAGTATGATGTAATGATCCTCTTAAATGTCATTATATCTTAAATGGCTGCTCATGAATATTCATAAGCATCTCTGCCCCTGTCCAGCCCTGGTGTTATGGCTTCCACTTTTATGGAAGCCATGACAATTATAAGAGATCTGTTATTATCCATTTTTAACAATTTCTAAAAGATCTTGACAGATCTCATTGACTTATGTTTTTTGACAGGTTTACATTTTTTACAGAATAATGCATCATTGTAGGTGATAATGGCCGATAAAAAGAAACAGATACCTGATGAAGAACTGACACAAGTGTAAACAAAGCATTAGAATACGTCATTTAGCAGCTTTCTTTACTATTTACAGCTAACTGGCATGTCATGTGGCCTTACATCCATTGTTGAGCCACAGTGAAAGTGATTGATCAAGTAAAATCTACTTAAAAATGACTAAATTGGACACTAAACAAGGAAAATACTCTCGGGAGATAATATTGTAATATATGGATGTAGCCATCTTTAACTTGACTCTGATAAGTTGCTGCAGCGTGATATCACACAACAAAAGCCATTGAAAAGTCATTGAAAAAGTAAAGATAAAGGATCTAGCTATTGTTTATTTAATGCGTTAAAAGTCAAGGTGAAGACGGCTACATCTGTACGTACTATTGCTTTAAACTGTGTAATGGTTACAGATGGAGACTATAAAAATTAAAACAATATTTATTTATTGATTGTCTGCACTTCTACAACTCCAGTAGTTGCAACATTCTTTACATACATTTCAGAACGTTCATTAAAACTGCCATATCCCTATATGTGTCAGTTGCTGTTGTTTTTTTTATTCAATGAAACTTTGCTAGAAAACTGAGATCATTTTTTTTAACAAATCTTCCCATTATATGCACTTTGTAGATACAGTATAAATCTCCTACTCTCAGTTAAGCAAATTTAATACTCCTGACATAAAGCAAAAATACACAGATAGGTCAAGTGGGTTTCTTTGAAATAGTTCCGATAGTGTTTGAATTCCTGGGGTAGGCAAATAAGATTGTGAGTCCCAGTGGGGACATTAGTCCGTGTGTTCTGCACGGTAGAATTTTATTGTACTCTATAAATAATGGAAAATATATATTTGGGGTAGCTTTCTGGGGCATCAATAGTTTGGTCATAGCAACTATTGGAATAATCATAAACACAATTTGAATTAATACAATATTTAGGGCTTGTCTACACGTAATGTTAATGCTGCATATTTTCAGTTCGGAATTGCAGAAGGAAAATACGCAGCGGAATACAGTAGCGGCATATTGGGTGATATTTAACATTCCATCCACACGCTGCATAAAATTTCCATCCCGAAATTCACCTGCGGTGCATTTTTTTTCGCTCTACAGCATGTCAATTAGTACTGCGGAAAGTGAACTGAATTGCTGCGTTTTTCAGAGAAGATGTCACCATCTCACAGACTTGCAAAAAACACTGCAAAATCTGCACCATTTTCTGCAGTAAAAAAACGCAGAAATTGGTACAGTTTTTCCACAGCGGAATGTCTGCTAGTTTTAGCGGAAATGCTTCAGAAATTTTCTGCAGCAATTCCATTACGTGTGGACAAGACCATAGAGGAAACTGTATTTCTATAAATGTGTTGCATGTTTTTGGGCTCAAGCAAGCCGTTAGACATTTTTATTCTATTTAAGTGATACACAGAAACCTGTAATTTTCTTGTAAATTAGTCGAGCCATAGAGGCGTTCGTTCAGTATAAAGAATCCATTTTCTGCATTAATATGCATTTTTTACGCTTTCTGACATTTTTTCTGCATTTTTTCTGCATTACATAAATACCTATAAAAAAATATGAGGACAATAAAAGTAGAGTAGTAGATAAGGTCTTCACTCAAATACCGTATATGTTACTTTCCCTTCTTCTATTATTAAACAGCAGTATTCATATGGTTCCTCCTGATCCACTGTGACAGAGTTTGACATGCTGCTTTGTCACCTCGTGTGAAGTGGGTGCTATGCACACTTTTACTTTCCCTGGGTGTCAGGCTTTGTAGATACAATAGCTCTTGTATATGGGGGGGAGGACTTGAACTTTGCAGGTATCCGAAACCCTACAGCTGTCATTTGAAGTGGTGGGTAAGGATATATTTGATAAGTTGAATTATAGTTTACGTTTTTTTTAGCAGGACTCTGTAATAATAAAAAATTTTGTTAAATGTAATCAGTTAAGAACGTTATTCTAAATCTAGTAATAAAAAAGTGCAAGAAATAATACATAGAAAGCTTTGACAAAATATAGTGTATGTCTTCCAAGAAAAGTGAAACAATTAATCAACAAATGCTTTAGCATTTAGCACCCCTATTGCTTTCCCAGTCAGATTTTAGTTCTGGAATGAAAACCATTTTACCTTTTAATTTTCCAAAAAGATCCATCAATGCTACTTGACACCGTTGTGTAAAGTAACTAAGGAACTCATGCTGAATGGTGTCACAGGTCTTCCAGAAATATTTAAGAGTTGACAAAGCGGCCTACATTATTAATATATTGAACTTGGCAGCATTGATCCGTTCTCTAAAACAAATATATGAGCCACCATAAACACTATCACACTTCAAGAAACGTTCGGTTTTGGCTTTTTACAAAACATTGCTGTTCTTCATTTGTCAGGAATTATAGTCTAGTAGATCTTGCTGCGTTAACATGATAAATCTTTTATTCTTCATAAAGTAGAAACATTTGTGTTTAGCTGGAAGGTGAATTCTACACAAATCTGTATTATGGCCTATTTATACACAATTGTAAATCTCTATAACTATCCCAAGCGTACAGTTGCTTATAAATATTTCTTTGTGTGGACAAGGGCACAAGTTTAATATAGTATATTCAGTCAGTACATTGTTTTTTTTTTCTCTAATGTTTACTTTCCTATAATTAAAGTGTAACTGACTGATTCAAGATAAATAGTATTATCTTATACTGTATGTGATATATATAATATTATTATTATTAATAATAATAATAAAAAGATAGATAGACATAGATGTATATATACACATGGTCGATCCACAGGATCAGGAGAAAGGGAATTATCTGACCCCCCCCCCCCATTCGGCAGGAAAAGATGATTGGCAGAGGTCACATTGAACAAAAGACTAACATGTGAACTGATTAGTCGGCCGCACATGTGTTCAGCTCTCTCTGTTGAAGTATTACCGAAACAAGCATGTGCTATGAGTTTTGTTTTCCTAAATGTCTTATCTTTGGTTTTGGGGCTTGTCATGATTTATATTACAGTATTGATGCACCTTATTAGAGGTCACCCTTTTCGTCCTATGCTGACATCTCTTCAAAGCATAGTTGTCTTTTCCAGTGAATTAAGACTTCACATTATAATACCATAATAAGATTAAATCTTTGGATTTGTCCTTCAAGTAGATGAGAAGACTTGATTTAGTCAAGGGTTGCTTTGTTTGTACTACTTGCCATCCATGTAATTTTTGAAAGTTTTCATCAAATTTAAAGGGCATCTGTATTTTACTGCCATCAGTCAGGACTTCACATCCATAAAAAAAAAACACAGAAAATACCCTAGTTTGTTCACTTTTATATTTTCCTTCATTACAACAGGCTTTTATAAAAATACAAACATTAATGGATGATACCTGCATGGTTACATTCTGTCACAATTATACATGCCTATACATCTCCACCGCTTAATCCCTTCCATTCAATGGTCAATGTAGACTGTGGCATAGAAGGGGCAGTTCAATGGGGGAATGCCCCTTTGTGCCAAAGGGATTCCCTGTGACTCAATCTCTGACCATTCAAGGTATTGGCTAAGAGTCATGGTTGGACTTGCCCACCTGGGTCACAGGGATCCCCCGATGGGCCCTGGCTCTGACACAATAATGGGTCCCAATGATCCAGCAAAGGACATCTCCATTTTGAGGTGACTTTTGAGCCAATCACTTGCTACTAGGTTAGAGATTCTTATGGGATGATTAAGTGATAATGTATTACAACGTATTAATGATATGTTCTGTGTGCACAATGGTGACAACAAAGATTAAATTAAAAGTCAATATGTACATGTTCTGTATAGATGGAGGATGGTCCTCAGGATCATCTCCTCTGATGCGGCCAAAGATCCCTAGTCTGACACTGCAGAGGACCCTAGGGCTGTTTTTTTTTAGTATAGTTTTAAGTGTAGTTTAATCATTTTAGTATAGCTATTTGCTGATGTAAAAAAAATATATATATTGATATAGAAACGTGAAAAAATAATAAAATTATAAAACACTGTTTTTTTTTAAATAAATACAATTTATTAAATATTAATTGGAATATACAAATAATATAGACATATTTGGTAGTCCTATAATGACCTGCACATTATTATACAATGACCTGTACAATACATTTGTAACACCATTTAAGATGATTAGTAAACAGCATAAAATAAATGTGAAATAGTTTTTTGTGTACATTTCCTCTATATTATAAATTCTTAAAAATGAAACACTACAATGTGTGTAGTTTAAAATGGTGTCCTAACAAAGTACAACTTATCCCGCAAAAAGCAAGGCTTCATAGAGCCATGTCGGAGTAAAAATAAAAAAGGTATGATGATCAGAATATGGGATTTTTTTTTTTTTTAAACTGGCCAGGTCCTAGAGGGGTTTAGCTCAATTGACAATTACCTAGTATGACACAATCAGCATCTAAGTGTATTAAACATACAGTGCCTATTTTTTATATTTTCAGATGATTCACCAGCAACCTAACCCTGGAATCCATTATGAATATGTAATTCCAACTGCAAATACGATCAGTCCTCAACTGCCAGCTCACCGGAGACCAGGTATATTTGATTTCACCTGCTTCAATGCAAACCACAATTATAAACCTCTATAGAATATGCTTATATTACAAATACTCTTTTTTTATACTTGAAATTGAATGGCTACCGTAGTTCTACTGTACATTTAATATGTACAAATTAAATGCTATTGTTTTAACATTGATCTGTTATGGGGGCATTGGTAGATATTGGGCTGTAGTTGACTTTACAACATACCCTGTTCACCATGACCCACAGTGCTGTATTTTAATCAACTTTTTAACCTGTTTCAATGAATTGAACTAGATTAGCATAGACTTTAATGGAATGAATAAATGTAACTGTTCAACAAGTCACTATAGCTGAACAAATCTTTCTTTCAGAAAGCTATGCAAACGCCATATCCTATTTTAATCCAATAATGCTTTATATTTAGAAGTTGAATGGGAAAAAGTGGGTTTGAACCTTTTGTATCTAAAGAGGATTTGAACACATACTGTACCAATATGAACTTTGACATATTATTGATGAAGATAAGAATTGATTCAATGTCCACATAATTATCCTATAAATAACAAGAGTTTAACTTGAGGAAAACTTAGTTCTCTCAGCAATATTGGTATGAAAATAAACTTCCTTACCGTCAGCTTGCATTGATACATTAACAAAATTAGGGTATACGATCGCACAATGTTGCAAAACAGTGTTGATTGAAAACTTTTCTCTATCCAACCTGTAATATTCTCATGTTGGGCATTATCATGGATAATGTATGTTTTTTTTCTAGGGGAACCTTTAAATGGCCAGTTAGACATACCAGATACTTCAAGCTCTAATGAAAATCGAGACTCATTTAGTGATACTGATTCACATACTGGACAGCCAACAGGATCCTTACCCTCCAGACACCCTGGAAGAGTTCCTCCTTATCAGCCTGATAATCAGGTGCCTCCTCTACAGCCACCTAGACGAAACCGGGACTATAACTGGAAGCAAGTGGGCTCAACCGACTGCTCAGTCTCTTGTGGGAAAGGTGAGGTGGGTGAAGGGAAGTCGCCATAAAAAGTGTGTATGCAAAACCATACTATTTTTCTGTATGATATTACTACAGGTAAGAAAAGGTCACAAAATGACAGTTAAAATGGTGTTTGATTCTATTTTAAAGAAACCACACTGCACATTTTCTTTCACATTATGTATTATAGATAAATTAAATCTTACATTTATACAAGATAATGATGGGGTCTTATGTGTGAATTCCTTATAAAGTTACATTATGCATTCATAGTTACATAGTTAGTACGGTTGAAAAAAGACACGTCCATCAAGTACAACCAAGGGATGGGAAAAGGGAAGGGAAACATTTCTACACATAGAAGCTAATATTTTTATTGTTCTAGGAAATTAAGCCTTTTTTTAAAGCCATCTACTGTCCCTGCTGTGACCAGCTCCTGCGGTAGGCTATTCCATAGATTCACAGTTCTCACAGTAAAGAAAGCTTGTGAACCTTTTTTTTTTCCAGACGGAGGGAGTGCCCCCTTGTTTTTTTAGGGGGTTTTACATGGAACAGGATTTCACCATATTTTTTGTATGTGGCATTAAATATATTTATAAGTTAATCATGTCCCCCCCTTAGTCGTCTTTTTTCAAGGCTAAATAGGTTTAGTTCTTTTAATCTTACCTCATAACTTAGGTTCTCCCTGCCCCTTATTAGTTTCATTGCTCTTCTTTGTATTTTTTCCAACTCCAGGGCATCCTTTCTATGAACTGGAGCCCAGAACTGAACTGCATATTCTAGATGAGGCCTCACTAATGCTTTGTAAAGTGGTAATCTGACATCCCTGTCCCGCGAGTCCATGCCTCTTTTAATACACGACAACATCTTGCTGGAATTTGAAGCAGCTGATTGACATTGCATTCTGTTATTTAGTTTATGATTTACAAGTACACCCAGATCCTTCTCAATAAGAGAATCCCCCAGTATAGCTCCCCCTAGGACATATGATGCATGCAGGTTGTTGGTACCCAGATGCATAACTTTACATTTATCGACATTAAACTTCACTTGCCAACTGGACGCCCAAACACTTAGTTTGTTTAAATCCGCTTGCAAATCATGAACATCTTCCATAGACTGAACATTACTACATAGCTTGGTGTCACCTGCAAAAATAGAAATAGTGCTATTAATCCCATGCTCTATATCATTAATAAATAAGTTGAATAATAGTGGTCCCAGCACGGAACCTGGGGTACACCACTTATAACCGGGGACCATTCAGAGCAGGAATCATTGACCACAACTCTCTGGATACGGTCCTTGAGCCAATTCTCAATCCAATTACAAACTATAATATCTAAACTTATAGTTCTTAATTTACCCATTAGACATGTATGAGGAACAGTGTCAAATACCTTTGCAAAGTCCAAAAACACTATATCCACAGCAGCCCCTCTGTCTAGGCTTCTGCTTACCTCTTCATAAAAACAAATCAGGTTGGTTTGACAACTTCTGTTCTTAGTAAAATCGTGCTGGCTGTCACTTATAATATTATTTTTTGTCACATAATTCTGTTTATAGTCCCTCAATAGCCCCTCAAACATTTTCTCCACAATAGATGTTAAGTTTACTGGTCTATAATTACCCGGGGAAGACCTAGAGCCCTTTTTGAAAATAGGCACCACATTTGCCCTGCGCCAGTCCCTTGGCACAATACTAGTCACTAGAGAATCTCTGTATATTATGAAATGGGGGACAGAAATAACTGAACTAAGCTCCTTAAGAACTCTAGGGTGTAACCCATCTGGTCCCGGGGCCTTGTGTACATTTATTTTATTTTATTTAGCTTGGACCATATCTACATTCAGCCAATTCAGTATATCAACTGATATATTAACAGTACTGGCACCGGCTATATTAGCTGCTCTTTCTTCTGTTGTATATACAGAGCTAAAGAACCCATTTAATAACTCTGCCTTCTCTTGATCCCCTGTGACCAACTCCCCGTTTACCACTATCTAGGGGTCCTACATGTTCAGACCTTGGTTTCTTCGCATTTACATACTTGAATAATTTTTGGGGATTTGTTTTACTATCCTTGGCCACCTGCCTTTCATTTTGTATTTTTGCTAATTTTATTAAATTTTTACAGATTTTATTACGCTCTTTATAATTTAAAAGAGCTTCAGATATACCTTCAGATTTGTATTTTTCAAGTGCCCTTTTTTTGTCATGTATTGCCCTTTTTACAGAAGGTGTAAGCCATGTGGGGTTTAATTTTAGTCGTTTAAACTTGTTACCTATAGGAATACATTTTGCACTATAATTACCCAAAGTAGATTTGAAAATCTCCCATTTATCATTTGTACCATTATTTGACAATAGTTCTTCCCAGTCTATATCCTGCATTGCAGCTCTCATCCTGGGGAAATTGGCCTTCTTAAAATTAAGTGTTTCTGCCTTCCCCGCCTGTGTTTGTTTTTTACAGTATATGTAAAATATAACTATATTATGATCACTGTTACCGAGGTTTTCACGAACATTGACATTCCCAACAAGCTCTGCATTATTAGAAATGACCAGATCCAACAGAGCTTCACCTCTAGTCGGGTCTTCCACACTGGCCCATAAAATTTTCCTGCAACAGGTTGAGGAAATGTCTCCCCTTTGTCTGATGCGTATTCTATTGCTCATACATGGAAAACCAAGATGTGATACAAAATTTAATAAAACCTCCCATATTGTAATAAGGGCTTTTCTTAGGTTGAAGCCTTAGGTTCTTTTCTTAGGTTTCTCTTTTATACTTCTTTATGAGTATGATTTAATGGATGTTATTTCTGAGTTTTAGTAAATTTCAGATGCAAATTATGCAAGAAAGTGAACTGTAAGTCTCATTGCCCAGGATAAGTTCAAGGTAGCAATATTTTTATCATCTGCACTTGAATAAACAATGGCAATGTCAAGGGTTACCTAGTATCACATATATGAAAAAATAAATATCTTAGGTTGTCCAATGCTGTGTTGTCTGTAATGTTTATAACATAAAGACATGGATGTGGGTGAAACTGCTGCAGTGTGATTGACATTTCAGGTGTGCTGCATAGTCCTGTGCTGGGAGAACAATACCGATTTTTTACACATATACAGTAACACTAATAAATATAGTGATTATGTCCACAATTCACCAAAATATGCAGTTAACACTCATAAGGGAAAAGACACTGTGCTGGACTAGAGAATAAAACAATATATCATCTTTATTTCTTACATAATTAATAAAAAGCAAAAAAACAAACACGTTAAAAAAACATGCAAAATAACAGTGGGCAAGGAGGAAAATTGATAACTGGTATACATGTATTAGTCGGCAAGTAAGAGAGAAGTTCATCAGTCACCGAAAATGTTGCTAAAGTGAAAAAAGTACATGTAAAGATAAGCAAGTAAAAGTACAAGTTGAGAACGGACTAAACATTCAGCGAAACTCGACCAGAGTTCACCCACCACACCCAACGCAGGATACAGCATCACAGTATATATCTGTCTGTATAGATGATGCATGAAGGGATTAATATAGCAGCGCAAGTCACACATACAGCATAAGCAAGAGAGTAAGACCAATAAGACTAAGGCATTCCCTCTGCTCCCATGGACACCCTTGGATTCTAGACCTAAACAATACTTATTCATACCTCCCAACTTTTGAATTCGGAAAAGAGGGACATTTTAAGCCACGCCCCCTAACCACGTCCAATATCCTGCACAAACACATCAAATCACGGCCAGATCCTTCTGCAAATAACGCGCGCACATTCTCACTGCGGATCTCTAGACTGTCTGGATATCACAGATATTATGGATCAGGTTATACCGTCTTTATGTTACTTTTCCTATCTTGGGTATAACATTTTCTCATCACGGCAGCAGCAGGTGCAGGACAAACCGAAAGTCTGAGAACAATGAAAGTCAAGAGGGAGACCCTGTGTGGATGACTTTTCAATTGACAGGTAGCAGAGTTACATGATGGGGATTTTTTTTTCCAGTTGTGTAACTCTGCTACCGGTCAATATAAAAATCATCTACCAGAGCCCCCCTGTACATAGCGCCAGACACAGCCCCCCTGTAGATAGCTCCACACACAGCCCCCTGTAGATAGCTCCAGATACAGCCCCCCTGTAGATAGCGTCAGATCCACCCCCCCTAGATAGTGCCACACACAGCCCCCTGTAGATAGCGCCACACACAGCCCCCTGTACATAGCGCCACGCAGCCCCCCTGTAGACAGCTCCACACACATTACCCCTGTATATAGCTCCACACACAGCCCCCCAGTAGATAGCTCCACACACAGTCCCCCTGTAGGTGCCACATTGCCACCAGAGCGGTAGAGGTAGGCTTTATTCACACGACAGGGTCCGAGTGTCGGCCGATAAAAACGGCTGTTTTGGGCCATTTTTCCAGGCCGTTTTGCATCTGTTCCGATTCTGTTCCGGGCCGTATTGCCGTTTTTAACGGCCGATTTTGACTCGTTTTGCATCCGTTTTTTTTTTCCCTGTCCGTTTTAAAATCGGATGAATTTCATTTAAATTTGTTGCCACACACAGCCCTCTGTAGATAATGCCACAGCCCCCTGTAGGTAATGCCACCCAGCCCCCTGTAGGTAATGCCACCCAGCCCCCTGAAGGTAATGCCACCCAACCCCCTGCAGGTAATGCCACCCAGCCCCTTGTAGGTAATGCCACACAGCCGCCTGTAGGTTGCACCACCCCCCCCCCCTTCCAGGAGAAGTCACTGACTTCAATGTCCATATATGGACATTCCGCTTCATTAGTGAGTGACGTCACTGTGTTCATATATGGACAGTGTGGTAACTCACTTCTTCTGTAGCGGATCCCCTGCCACAGGGATTCTGCTTCACAAGTGAGTGACGTCACTGTGTCCATATATGGACAGTGTAGTCACTCACTTCTCATGTAGCGGAATCGCCAGCCACAGGGTCGGGGATTCCGCTTCAGAAGTGAGTGACGTCGCTGTGTCCATATATGGACATTGTAGTCACTCACTTCTCCTGTAGAGGAATCCCCAATCCCCGGCCGGGGATTGGGGATTCCGAATCCTACAGGGATCAAAAAAAGACCCTCCTCCTCCTCTTGTGCACTCTGTACTGTGAGAAGGAGGAGAAGAGAGAGCGCGAGCGACGGAAAACACGGCCGTCACTCGGAACACGTCACTCACTGTCAGAAGAAGGCAGGACTCTTGCAGCGGCGTTCTCACTGGTGTCAATGCCGACCCGGGAGTGAAACAGTCCAGCCACCTGACCGGTGAGGTCAGGTGACAGGTCAGGTGACTGGACTGGTCCACTCACGGGCCGGCATCGATCCCAGTGAGAACACCGCTGCAAGACTCCTGCCTTCTTCTGATCGCTGCTGCAGTCAGCAGCGATCAGCTGTTCTGATGCAGCGCCCAGCGGGACATTTACATACCGACCGGGACGGCGGGACAGCGGTATTAAAGTTTTAATTTTCTAGAACATGGGCAACCCATTTGATGAACATATTGTAGCAGGTATGCTACTTCATAGCAATTTATGAGGTGGATACTAACGCACTATTAAAGGTACAGTGTTACCACAAAAAAAAATGTAATATGTTAAAGATGTTAGTGCTTTATTAAAAACGTTTGGATTAATTAGTGTGTTTGTGTGTTACTTTTTCTTATTTTTACACTTTTTCTTCCCTATGGGGGCTGCCATTTTTTTTTCCATTTCTGTATGTGTCGATTAACGACACATACAGACATGGAATACGGCAGCTCCAGTCCCATAGGGACTGCGAACGGGGCCCGTTCCATCCACTAACATGTACGCCGCTGTGTGGGAATGGCGCATGCGCCGCTCCCACACAGTTCAATTTGAAATGCGCGCTGTCCGGCGCCATTTTCCTGTGGACCGGGAGTCGCGGCCGGACAGTAAGATTACTACTTCCGGTCACGGCTTCCGGACTTGTGCACATGGAGCAGCGGCAGCAGACGGAGCGGATGGACCGGAGGGAGCGGCGGCGACTGGAGCAGGTAAGGGATTTCTATGTATGTTTGTGTTCAGTGTGTGTTTACTACTGTATGTAAACCTTCTACACTGTGTGTTAGCTCAAAAAATGGCGACACACAGTGTAGGAGGTTAGACCGTTCAAACCCCTCGTTTCTCCCGGCACTAGCCAGGATAAAGGAGGGGGGGATGCTGAGAGCTCACTAGAGCGAGGGCTTTTTACCCAATTTTGAAGCATAAAGCAATGTGGTTGCTTTACCACATGCAATGCTGCAATTTTGGGAATGGCTCCATCTAGTGACCAGCAATGGGAAATATTATAAATTAGAATCCAATTGAATCCAATTTATAATATTTCCTGACTCGTGAAAAAAAAAAAAAAAATTAGAACAATGTTTAATCACCTATACACTAATTGTTTAACTAAAAAAAAAAAATCATGTTTTGCTGGCAACACATTCCCTTTAAGGTCAATAGATTTTAAATCATAAAGAAAATAAATACATACTTATTTTACCTTATCTACCCTAACTTTATCTTCCAGGATCACGGTACCCCATCTTTCGCTGTGTGAATAGGATCACACATGAGGAGGTGTCAGATGCTTTCTGTGACTTAACTACCAAACCCAGTGCTGAAGAAGAACCATGTAATCACTTTCCTTGTCCTGCATTGTAAGTTTCTCTCTTACTGATGCACAACACCATATTTACAAATTGTCCTAATCTAAACAATATAACATTCCGAAAATATATTTACCGTTATGTGAGATTTTTTTCTCATGGGGATAATAATATTGTGGATTTTTATTGCCCATATGTGTTTTTCTTAGATTGTAGTAAATGCTGCTTAGTGTTTACCACTTATGACCAAGAATTTGAAAGCGTGAACAATAAGTGATTCGACCAATGAAGCAGATTCCAATCTGTCAGAACCCATAATTTTCAGTACCACAAATTAAACAATTATTGATAGCAGTTGTAAATCAATTTGCATTAACTATAATAGTTGCATCAATTGGTGTACGAGCTCAATAGAAAGTCGATGAGCTCATGCACCTGTGGTGTCAATCGTGTGGTCCTCCAGCTGTTGTAAAACTACAACTCCCAAGCGTTCCCGCTTTACTGCAAGCATTCCCTGGTTGCTGCATGCTTATAAGGCATGCTGGGAGTTGTAATTTTGCAACAGCTGGCGGGCCGCAGGTTTGACACGTGTGCCGTTCACCAACTCATCGGCTTTCCGAGAAAAGCCGATCAGATACGAAGCGGCTCACCCAAGGAATTCTGCGGCTTTGTTTTAACAATCGGTGGGGGTCTCAGTGCTCGGACCCCCATCGATCAAACCTTCCGACGTGTCACTATGACAAGTCAGAACTTTTTGGAAAGTTTAGTTTACACTTTAACAGGAATTTGTATAAATATAAATGTATAAATATCTGAAGTACAAAATAGTGTACTATAATGCCTGGAATACATCATGTAAATATATAAAGACAGTCCAAAGCTCTCAAAATTACATAGGTGGTATGTTGAAATTAGCAAATCCTATGAAAACGAATAGAATAAGAAAACAATATACCGTACTTTTTATTTTAGCAGTAAAAAAGATATCAGGACTGACATTACAAAAAATGAACTTACTTTCCCTGTCCAGAGGTATTATGCAAGGTTCACAGGAGGATTGTCCAGCAGGAGCCAAGAAACAAAGGGGATACATAATAAAAAAATCTCAGTGAACTTGGAACAAGAGAAAAAATCTGATAAATAATGACTCCAGCATGGGATGAAGGGGGATACTTGTAAAGGGCATACAAAAATACTGTTTTATCCTCCTTCTTTTGATTGAACGTTACTGCATTATTGATGTACAGTAAGACATTCATAAAATGTGTATCAAATCAGCAGTCCTTTCTTATTATCAAGAGACTGTAAGCATTCATACTTTAAACAACTGGATTTCTTCTCATTATTTTAAGAAAATAAATTATTCAACCATCTTGTTTTGGTAGCATGTTCAAAGAAGTGTCATGGGAGATTTGGGTCAATGACAAATTGAGAGCTGAATGTAGTCATATTATCTTTATTATTCTGCTGCCAGTGCTTGGTTTTTCTTCTTTACTGTACATCATCTTCAACGTCAAAATGAAAAAATGAACCCCTTCCCTCTTTGGCCACTTTTGACCTTCCTGACAGAGCCTCATTTTTCAAATCTGACATGTTTCACTTTATGTGGTAATAACTCCGGAATGTTTTTACCTATCCAAGTGATTCTGAGATTGTTTTCTCGTGACACATTGGACTTTAAGTTACTGGCAAAATTTGCTCGATATATTCAGTATTTAATTGTGAAAAACACCAAAATTTTGCAAAAAATTGCAAAAATTAGCATTTTTCTCAATTTTAAATGTATCTGCTTGTAAGACAGGCGGTTATAACAGACAAAATTGTTCCTAATTAACATCCCCCATATGTCTACTTTAGATTGGCATCACTTTTTGAACATCCTTTTCTTTTTCTAGGACGTTACAAGGCTTTGAACTTTAGCAGCAATTTCTCACATTTTCAAGAAAATTTCAAAAGGCTATTTTTACAGGGGCCAGTTCAGTTCTGAAGTGGCTTTGAGGGCCTTACATATTAGAAACCCCCAAAAAGTCACCCCATTTTAAAAACTTTACCCCTCAAAGTATTCAAAACAGCATTTAGAAAATTTCTTAACTCTTTAGACATTTCACAGGATTTAAAGCAAAGTAGAGGTGAAATTGACAATTTTTTTTTTGCAAAAATACATTTTTAATACATTTTTTTTTATAACACAGAAGGATTTACCAGAGAAATGCAACTCAATATTTAGCACTGGCCTCAGAAGCAGAGGTGTACCTAGAGGATTTTGGGGCCTTATTTTTATTAGAATATATTTTAGGCACCATGTCAGGTTTGAAGGGCTCTTGCGGTGCCAAAACAGTGAAAATCCCCCAAAAGTGACCCCATTTGGGAAACTACACACCTCAAGGAAATTATCTAGGGGTATAGTGAGCATTTTGACTGCACAGGTTTTTTACAGAAATTATTGGAAGTAGGCCGTGAAAATTAAAATCTACATTTTTTCAAAGAAAATGTAGGTTTAGTGATTTTTTTTCTCATTTCCACAAGGACTAAAGGAGAAAAAGCACCGCAAAATCTGTAAAGCAATTTCTCTAGAGTAAAACAATACCCCACATGTGGTAATAAGCGGCTATTTGGACACACGACAGGGCTTAGAAGTGAAAGAGCGCTATTTGTTTTTTTTAGCTCAAATTTAGCAGGAATGGTTTGCGGAGGCCATGTCACATTTACAAAGCCCCTGAGGGGACAAACCAGTGGAAACCCCCCACAAGTGACCCCATTTTGGAAACTACACCCATTGAGGAAATTATCTAGGAGTATAGGTAGCGTTTTGACCCCACAGGTTTTTTGCAGAAATTATTGGAAGTAGGCCCTGTAAATGACAATCGAAATTTTTTCAAAGAAAATTTAGGTTTAGCTAATTTTTTCTCATTTCCGCAAGGACTGAATGAGAAAAAGCACTGTAAAATTTGTAAAGCAATTTCTCCTGAGTAAAACAATACCCCATATGTGGTAATAAACAACTGTTTGGACACACGGCAGGGCTTAGAAGGGAAAGAGCGCTATTTGGCTTTTGGAGCTCAAATTTAGCAGGAATGGTTTGCGGAGGCCATGTTACGTTTACAAAGCCCCTGAGGGGACAAAACAGTGAAAACCCCCCACAAGTGACCCCATTTTGGAGACTACACCTATTGAGGAAATTATTTAGGGGTATAATGAGTGTTTTGACCCCACAATTTTTTTGCAGAAATTATTGGAAGTAGGCCCTGAAAATGAAAATCTAAATTTTTTCAAAGCAAATGTAAGTTTAGCTAATTTTTCCTCATTTCCACAAGGACTGAAGGAGAAAAAGCACCACAAAATTTGTAAAGCAATTTCGCCCGAGTAAAACAATACTCCACATGTGGTAATAACCGGCTGTTTGGACATACGGCAGGGCTTAGAAGGGAAAGAGCGCTATTTGGCTTTTGGAAATCACATTTAGCAGGAAATGTTTGCGGAGGCCAGGTCGCATTAGCAGAGCCCCTGAGGGGACAAAACAATGAAAACCCCCAAAAAGTTACTCTATTTAGGAAACTACACCTCTTGAGGAATTCATCTAGGGGTGTAGTAAGCATTTTGACCCCACAGATGTTTCATATAATTTATTAGAATTGGGCAGTGAAAATAAAAACAATCCTTTTTCTTCAATAAGACGTAGCTTTAGTGCAAAATTTTTCATTTTCTCAACAAATAAAGGAAAATATCAACCCAACATTTCTCCCGAGTACGGCAATACCCCATATGTGGTCATAAACTGCTGTTTGGGCACACGGCAGGGCTTAGTAGGGAAGGAGCGCCATTTGGAGTGCAGATGTTGCTGGATTGGTTTCTGGGCGCATGTGGGCCCAAAACAGTGGAAACCCCCCAGAAGTGACCCAATTTTGGAAACTTCACCCCTCAATGCATTTACCTAGGGGTGTAGTGAGCATTTTAACCCTGCAGATGTTTTGTAGAAATTATTGTACACTCGATGTTGCAGAGTGAAAATGGGATTTTTTCCATAGATATGCCAATATGTGGTGCCCAGCTTGTGCCACCATAACAAGACAGCTCTCTAATTATCATGCAGTATTTCCCGGTTTTAGAAACACCCTACATGGGGCACTAATCTTTTGCCTGAACATTCGACCAGGCTCAGGAGTGAAAGCGTACCATGTAAAATTGAGGCCTAATTTGGCGATTTACAAAGTATTGGTTCACAACTGCAGAGGCTCAGATGTGAAATAATAAAAAGAAACCCCTGAGAAGTGACCCCATTTGGAAACTACACCCCTCAAGGCATTTATTAAGGGGTGTAGTGAGCATTTTTACACCACAGGTCTCTTCCATAAATGATTGCACAGCGGATGGTGCAAATTGAAAATTTATATTTTTCCCTAGATATGCCATTTCAGTGACAAATATGTCATGCCCAGCTTATGCCACTGGAGACACACACCCCAAAAATTGTTAAAAGGGTTCTCCCGGGTATGACTATGCCATATATGTGGAAGGAAACTGCTGTTTGGGCACATTGTAGGGTTCAGAGCGGAGGGAGCGCCATTTGCCTTTTGGAGAGCATATATTGCTTGGTAGTAGATTTGTTTGATTATTGCTGGTGTTTCCATTTATAATGTGGGGGTACATGTAAGCCGGGGCGGAGTATATCAGGGGCATAGTCAGGTGGTATAATAATGGGGTAAAAAAACTATAAAATGATCCATAGATGTGTGTTACACTGTGACACAATCCTTTCTGCACAGGCCGGTGTCGCACTGATATATGGCGTCCTTTCTTATGCCCCTTTTGGTCCACACTCCGCACCTTTGCTCTTTGGGGAATTTTTTTATTTTTTTTAAACACTTTTATTGAAGAAAAATCAAAGGTTCATACAATGAACTAGTATAAAATCCAGTTATACATAAAGAAAGAGAAAAACATGGTCAGAAACATAAAAGCACATACTGTCTGCCTAATACATTTTGACAGTTCCTTACAAAGATCTTGAATAAGATCACATAGATAATCACGACACTTCAGTAAAGCATGTCTGGGAAGTCCGATATGAGCTATCCATCCCAATAACAACAAACATCATCAATCAGTTTGCTTCAAGATTCCCAATGAGCCCTTCAAATCCTCTGTGTGATACCACCTGGAGAATCGAATTCTTGACATAGTTTCTCTGATCTCATCTGAAGTAAGGTGAGTAATAATAAATGGTTTCCATTTTGCAAAAAATTTTGTTACTTTTGTACTGCTATGTCTCTCAGTGTCAAGCCTATCCGAATATAAGTAGAGTTTAAACTGATCTGACACATCGGTTATCGAGGGTACGTGACTGGTAATCCATTTATTCAATAGACATCGTTTCGCCACCAAGAGAATGACATGTATCAAGGAGGGCAATTTATGTTCCTTTTTAGATTGAGGTATTATAGGAGTTATATAGTGAAACAGTATTCTTTGGGGAATTTTGCTGGGAAAGTGTTGTCCTAGTATAATACGGGCACCCTTCCAGCAGATATGTTTGGGCCCTCCCCTTCCTGGTTCCCTAATTTTAGGTCCTTGATAAATCGCCTCTTGAAACAGAAGAAATGTTCCCCTCGGGCCAGCACAACTGCATATTTTTTATTTCCTGACTTATTGGAGCCTTAACTAATTTTATTTTTTCATAGACGTAGTGGTATGAGGGCTTTTTTTTGCGGGACGAGCTGTAGTTATTATTGGTACCATTTTGGGGTACATGCGACTTTTTGATCACCTTTTATCCTATTTTTTGGGAGGCCAGGTAAACAAAAAACCGCAATTCTGCCATAGTTTTTTTAGTTTTTTTTATACAGCGTTCACCATGCGTTATAAACTACATGTTCACGTTATTCTGCGGGTCAGTACGATTCCGGCGATACCTAATTTATAGAACTTTTTTATGTTTTACAACTTTTTGCACAATAAAATTACTTTTGGAAAAATAATGTATTTTTTCTGTCTCCAAGTTGTGAGAACCTTAACTTTTTAATTTTTTTGTCGACTGAGCTGTATTGGGGCTTGTTTTTTGCGAGACAAGCTATAGTTTTTATAGGCACCATTTTTGGATACGTGCGACTTTTGGATCACTTTTTATTCCAATATTTGTAGGGCAAAGTGACCAAAAAGCAGAAACTCTGGTATAGTTTTTTACGTTTTTTTTTTTACGCTGTTCACTGCGTGCAATAAATAATATTATATTTTGATACCTCAGGTCGTTACGGTCGCGGTGATAACAAATACGTATGGTTTATTATTATTTTTCAATAATAAAGGACTTTATAAGTGAAAAAGGGCGATTGTGTTTTATTTTATTACTTGAAACTTTTATTGTTTTCAAACTTTTATTTTTTTCACTTTTTTTATACTTTTTTTTTACACTTTTTTTCAAGTCCCACTAGGGGACTTGAAGTTCCAACTGTCCAATGTTTTTTTTTTCTAATACATTGAACTGCCTACGTAGTACAATGTATTAGATCTGTCAGTTATTCACTGACAGCAAGCCGATTAGGCTTCGCCTCCCGGCGGGGCCTAATCGACTTCCGTAATGGCAGAGCAGGAGGCCATTGTGTCTCCTGTTGCCATAGCAGCTGTCGCCAGTCCTGATTGCCTGTCAGGGCTGGCGATCTGCTAGTAACCGTTACGATGCAGCAATCGCTTTCGATTGCTGCATCGAAGGGGTTAATGGCAGGGATCGGAGCTATCTCCGGTTCCTGCCATTTCAGGTGGATGTCAGCTGTAACATACAGCTGACTTCCACCGCTGATGACGCCGGATCAGCTCCTGAGCCGGCGCCATCTTGCCGGCGGCTACGGAAGCCGATCAGGCTCCGCCACCGGGCGGATCTTGACCGGCTTCCATGCTAGGCAGACCGGAAGGCCAGTATTAGGCCTCCCGTTGCCATTGCAGCCACCGGAACCCCGGCAATTTCATTCCTGGGGTTCCGATGAGCTGCAAACAGCATAAATGTAGCGATCACGTTTGAACGCTGCATTGAAGGGGTTAATGGCAGGGATCGAAGCTAATTATGCCATTGCCTCATGAGGGGAAAGATTCCTCCCTGACTCCAAATATGAAAATAAGAATAATTTCCTGGATCAACATCCCATCTCTAGAATCTAGAACACATAACCTGTAATATTATATTTTTCAAGAAAGGCATCAAGGCCCTTCTTGAACTTGTTCAAACAATCAATCATCTCAACATCCTGTGGCATGGAGTTCTATAGTCTCACTGCTCTCAGAGCAAAGAATCCTCGTCTGTGATGGTGGTGAAACTTTTTCTCCTCTAGATGTAGAGGATGACCCCTTGTCCTTATTATAATCCTACGTGTAAAAACATCATTAGAAAGATCTCTGTACTGTCCATTTATATATTTGTACATTGTCATTAGATCGCCCCTAAGCCGTCTTTTTTCTTAACTGAATAGTTTGGTAACCTTTCCTGGTACTGCAATCCACCCATTCCCCGTTCTGACTGGTGATTTGTAAAGAGGCAAAACTATGTTCATGTCACTAGAATCTATGCCTCTTTTGATGCATCCCATGTTTTTATTTGCCTTGGCAGCAGCTGCCTGACACTGGTTCCTAAAGGTAAATGTATTGTCCACCAATATCCCCAAATCTTTTTCAGTAGTAGTTTTTCTCAGTGTTTTACCATTTAATGCATAATTGTAAAATCTGTTTCCTCTGCCCAAGTGCATAACCTTGCATTTATCCTCATTAAACTTCATTTTCCATTTCTGTGCCCAAACCTCCAGCTTCCCAAAACCCCTCTGTATTATTACATTATCCTCCTTTGTGTTGATTACTTTACAGAGCTTAGTATTCTCTGCAAATACTGAAATTATACTCTGTAAACCCCCATCTACATATTTAAATGAAGATGGCCCACTACTGTTGGGCCCCTAGATTGCTTCCTTTGCAGGTGCTGTGTTGCGGCGGCACTGTTTCCCATACGATACTACACCTAATAGAGTAGGGACTCACTTAAAAGTGGTGGGTGTGAATTGGCAAGTGAGCTTATACAGTTTGATGTTTATTTAGAACCTCATGTTCATATTCATAAATTTTGCTTTACCGCAATAGACCAATGTATAACAAGTGGATGTGCGGCACACATTTTTTCCTCTCCCTTATTGGATAAGAAACACTATAGAACCATCCTCCTTATCAAGAACTTAGTTAACATCTATTCTGTAGTTTTCTCATATGCATGAAGTTGGGTGCACACGTTATATCTGTACCATGGACAAAAGACACTAGTAAATTTAACGGCAAAGCACAAAACGTTATGTCTAAATTGTGCGACATTATGTATCAAGCAGGCAATAAATGGGTGTTCCCACTATAGGACCTAGGGTGTATCGCCAAACTACTAGGAAGCCCCCCCCCCCCCCAATCCTCAGAATCAAGGAGCAGCACTACTTAATTTCTCCTGGCCACTCGGAGAGCAAAGAAATACAACACAGCCCCATTCACTTGAGAAATGCTGAAGGGACCTCTATTCATTCTTTTTTTGTATAGGCGGGTCCCCAGAGGTCAGATTCACACCGATCAGTACATTATGGCAGATCCTAGCAAGGCTACTGCAGGGGAAATGTTGTACTATATGTCAACCATTTAAGTGATGTTCATGAAATACATAGACGGCTTGAGTCCCCCAGAGCGCGGCCATGTTTAATTGATTTGCCTACCAATGTTGTACTTTTACTTATTGCTGAATGTAAAATGTAATAAATGATTCATTCTGCAAGGTTAATTTAGAGCCAAGCCTTTAATAATGGTTCATGTTATATGGGTGCTGCCCAATTAAATCTTATGCATTTAATCTAAAATCATAAGGTTAGTTGTTTTGGGAAATTTAGCACAATAAGCATATTCAGGGTAAGCAGTTCTATGCATTAATACCTAAAATATGGTAAAGTCACCTGCCGTATTTAATGTGACCAATTTATTATTTTAACACTGAATAATCCTGTGTAGACTGTGTTTTTAATGCGCCAATGTTAATGAGTTTTGCACATAGCTAGGCAGAATAGATTTGATAAATAATGTATGACTTTTTGTCATTTTTGATATCTTCTTATGCTTTTTAATTTGCTGAAATTGCACTTGGCAACTACTGCCAAGCTGCTGACTAAAGTCTTCCTGTAAATATGAATATTTTTTTTAGATTAGCTGGTAACTAGCCATGTGGTAAATAAATTGGTCCAAAATTTAAGAAACATATATGCATAAATCTAATAGAGTATAAAATATTATGACATTTCAGTTTCTGATTTGCCCAGTGTCATATTTACAGTATTTAAAGAGATCTATCTGAGGGCAGTATAAAGTGGTGCCAGAGACCCTCATACCAGCGGTGTCACATATTATGTAATATTCAGTCGTTTTCCTAAAATCCCTATTTATCTCCTGCAGAGCGAGCCGAGTTGTAGTCCTGAGTGCAAGCACATCATTGAGAGGAGTCCTCGATATTCAGGAGCTGCAGCTCTTCCCACCCACCTCCCGTTGATTGACAGCTTTCTCTCTATGCAACAATTAGCGGCAGGAGGGCAGGCAGAACCGCAGCTCATAAATACGCTCAGCTCGCCCTGCAGCGGATACATAGGGATCTTATGAAAACTACTGAATATTACTAAATAGCACACTGCTGGAATCTTGGTCTCTGTCACTGCTTTATGTTGCCCTCAGATATGGCAGGTGACAGATTCCCTTTAAATGGTATGTCCTCCTCAGCAACAAATTGTTTCGTTTATTGTTCCAATGTATCTAACATAAAAAATAAATGAAATAACTTTGTAAATGTTCTTGTTAAAAAATATAATATCGTTTTCCGTCTATAGCTTCTATGCATCTCCACGGTAACCAATAAACCCGGTATAGTCTGATCCTGCAGGCATACACCCTTCCATCTATTCCCTACTTCTTGCTAAACTACCGAATGTATGTTTGCAAGACGTAGGGCACGGATGGACATTCCCAACAGTTCTAGCAGGAACTACCATCACAGTGCAGGAAGGTGTTAATATTGGGACTACTTCCAAGCCTCATTCATAGTTTCTTTTCTTCCTTCAGCTTTGTGCAAATTATATTTTGAGCTGAAGACCTAAGTATTTCAGGCAGACTGGCTGCTAGGGACGCAATTGCAGCACAAATATCCCTTATGTCACGGACTTTAGGCTAATGGCTTTACCCTAAACTGATCTATATTGGGAGAGATTTATCAATAGGGTTTACTTCTACACCTATGTCATGTACTTTTTTTTTCCCTACCTGGTTTCTTAATATTGGTTTACTTTCTGGAAAAAATTACTACATATTGAAACTTTTATTCACATGATTGTATCGTTTATTGATTTTTGCAATTTAGCAAATATTTATGTATTATTGTTAATATTTTTTTTAATATGTATTCCCTTTCCTGTTCTTTCTTTAGCTGGGACATAGGAGAGTGGTCCGAGTGCAGTAAGACCTGTGGTTTGGGAATGCAGCACCGCCAGATCTTATGCAGGCATATATATGCTAACCGTACCCATACTGTGCAACCACACCGCTGTCAGAGCCTGGAGAAGCCAGAGACAACGAGTACTTGCCAGCTTAAAATCTGCAGCGAATGGCAAATCAGAACAGACTGGACACCTGTAAGTGGCAGATGTAAGGGGAAGTATTAAGACAATATTTTCATGTATCAAACAGTTTAATTCGGGGTTGGATGAAAGGTGAAGGCACATAGACCTAACAAGATAAGTCTGGGCTGCATATAGACTTTTATGGAGCCATATAGATGTGTCCACCTTTACCTCTGCTTGAATCTTGTTATGGACTCCAATTTCTCATGAAGCCATTTCAATTCAATATCGCGACATACTAGCAAAAACCTTGACAGGCTGCACAACCACACATAAATGCCACACATAAACACATATGGCATAGACATCTTGTCACAGAGTATTTTAAAATATTCTTTTTTGTAAAGCTGGTCATCTTGTGCCACACTTTTAACACCTTGACACATTATCATGCTGTTCCTGGCCGTTTAACCCCCTCAAATGCTGTGGTCAATCGTGACCACAGCATCCGAGGTGTTTAAAAGAGGGGGTCGGCTCCCTTTAAAAGCTCATTCGCAGCCCCACAACGCAATCCAGGTGTACTGATATTTGTCATGGCAGCCCAAGGGCCTAATGAAGGCCCCCAGGACTGCCTTTATTCTGCCTCTGTTAAGCCTGTAAAATTGACCATATACTGCAATACATTCGTATTGCAGTGTATTGTACCAGTGATCTAATGATTGCTGGTTCAAGTCCCCTAGGTGGGCTAATAAAATGTGCAATAAAAAGTTGAATGCATTTATTTGTTGTGAAAAAAATAAAATAATTAAAAGTAAAAAAAAAACCTTTTCCCATTTTTCCTCTAAAGTAATGTAAAAAATATATAATTGGTATCGCTGCGTCCGTAAGAGTCTGAACTATTACAATATACCATTATTTAACTAGCACTGTGAACGCTGTAAAAATAAAAAAATGAAACCGCCAAAATTGCCGTTTTGTGGTCAACTTAGCTCTAAAAAAAATAGAATAAAAAGTGATCAAAAAGTCGGATATACAAAAAAATTGCACCAATTAAAGCTACAGCTCATCCTGCAAAAAAATAAGCCCTCACACCTCTCAATCTACAGAAAAATAAGAACGTTATGGCTCTCAGAATGTGGTGAAACAAAACAATTTTTTTTAACAAATAGTTTTTTCTTTGTAAAAGTAGTTAAATATAAAAAAAAATACATAAAAAATTGGTGTCACCGTAATCGTATTGAGCCGCAGAATAAAGTTAAGTTGTCGTTTTTACCGCACGGTGAAAGCCATAAAAACAAAAAACAAAAACAATGTAGGAATCAGTTTTTCCCAAATCAGCTCACAAATATATATATATTTTTTCAGTTTCCCAGTACATTATATGGTCCTTTAAATGGTGTAATTGGAAACTACAACTCCTCCTGCAAAAAAAAGTCCTCACACCACTATTGATGGAAAAATAAAAAAGTTATGGCTCTTGGAGGGCGGGGAGTAAAAAAAACGAAAATGAAAGATAAAAATAATGGCTCAGTCCTTAAAGAGGCTCTGTCACCAGATTATAAGTGCCCTATCTCCTACATAATCTGATCGGCGCTGTAATGTAGATAACAGCAGTTGTTTTTATTTTGAAAACCAATCATTTTTGAGCAAGTTATGAGCAATTTTAGATTTATGCTAATTAGTTTCTTAAAGACCACTTTTGACCAAGTGGGTGTTGTAAAGAGAAGTGTATGAGGCTGACCAATCAGTGACTAATCAGTGTCCTACACTTCTCATTGTTCCAGCCCAGCATGATCCACAGCACAGTGTGATTGTGCAGTGAAAGAAGCTGGGCTGGAACAATGAGAAGTGTATGACGCTGATTGGTCACTGATTGGTCAGCGTCATACACTTCTTTACAACACCCACTTGGTCAAAAGTAAAAACACGCCCAGTTAGTCTTTAAGAAACTAATTAGCATAAATCTAAAATTGCTCATAACTTGCTCAAAAATGATCGTTTTTCAAAATAAAAACAACTGCTGTTATCTACATTACAGCGCCGATCAGATTATGTAGGAGATAGGGCACTTATAATCTGGTGACAGAGCCTCTTTAAGAGGTTTAGGATATGTTGGTATAAGAGGAAAGGTAAGGAAGGAGAGATCTATCAAGAATGGGATTGGATACTGTCAGGACATACAAAACCTTTGGTAAAGATTTTATTGCCTAGTAGTGATGGGATATTCTCCTGTTTATGGCACTAAATATAAGATTCCCATATAGAACTATATTACAGCTACAGGTTGCTATGTTATATAGAAATGTGAGGAATGCTTTCAAAGGTTTAAATCTCTACGAAGTGATCCTGCAGCACCTTAAATAAATTGTGTGAGATTAGAAAAAGCCGCCCAAATCTCGTCCGTGTTCTGTGTCTAGAATGGCAGCTCAGTACCATGCAGGTGAATAGGGCTTAACTGCAATACCAGACATATTTCATTGTCAAGAGTAGAGATGTTCTTTTGTTTTATTTTTAAATATCAGACAACCGCTTTAACAAACTGTATTATGTGATATTGTGACCTAATGTATATCCTAATTAAATCCTGATTAATCCTCATGTAAGTTATATGGGAGGTATAATAATAATAATAATAATAATAATAATCTGCTTACATTAACAACGAATATAAAGATTTGATATACAGTACTATCAATGTACCATCATGTTCTTCTTCTACCTTTTAAAGATTTTCTGGAGACAAAGTAAACAAATCAATTCTTCTAAAGTTTACTTGAATTCTTGCTATGCTTTCTGCCTTTGCATTTACATACAGATGAATCTGAGTCCTTAATAGCCAGAATATTCCTTGTCTCTGAGTTGTCAGAATTATTTTGCACTGCAGACATCCCCTCGCTTGTATGGTGTCCCGCTCTACGCCTCTCTTTATGATATGAATATAACTAGGGGTTGTCTCTAGTTGCTTGTCACTAACAATACATGTTTCTCGCACTGTTTGCAAAGAAGAATAATACCCTGAAATGAATTGCTAGGCTCTAAAATGTTCTACTCTGCTTCACTCATTATATTGTTCAATTTTTATTTTATTTTTTTGTTCACATCTCCTCCACACGGGTTCCTTTATATCTAAAATGGCATGTGTTCTTAGCAATTTGTCATGTAACCGCCTGTAATTTTACTTTTGTTTATTGTAGACAACCAAACTGCGTACCGATTGTCAGTCTTGTATTTTGTCTATGGAACTCCCTAATTTACACAGTGGTGACGGCTCTGATATAGAAGAGATGGGACACCACATTAGCTCTAAGCATTTAGATGTATTCAAAAGAAAAATAATTCATTTAAGTATGAAGTATTTCAGTTAGTTGGCTTTGAAGTTCAGCATTACGTCTGTTTGCCAAGATTGGGTGAGATCTTGTTGGATTATAGATGGAAAGATTAGTAATGACCTTTCACAGGTATTATCTATCTATCTATCTATCTATCTATCTATCTATCTATCTATCTATCTATCTATCTATCTATCTCATCTACAGTATATCTATCTTTTTCTATCTATCTAACTATCGTCAGTCTATCTATATATTACTTAGTTCGCCAATTATTTTTATTTGAATGTATTTTTTTAATTTTCTGATCTGTGCTCCATTTTGTATTAAAACATCTAAGATACCTGGTATAATCCTTTAATGAAATGTATACATGGATTTAAGCTAAGCAGCGTAGCTATACGCTCTTTAATGGGCAGTCTATTGTTATTTTAGCATTAATTTTGGCAACAGTGAAATCAAATTTTTTGCCACATAAATTATACAAAAAGGAAAAAACGTATTAGTTTAATTATTTATATGATGGTTTATTATTCCGTTTGACTTCATTAAGCTCTAAGAAGTTACCCCAGTCTCTCTACAAGTGAGCCCTGAAAAGGAGGTTTTCAGAAGGGCCCAACATAGTCTATACGTGCCTTTTCCTTATCTTATGTGCTTGGTTGAGGTGGCTTGATCAGCAAGTTGGGACAGTAATTATTTGGGAGTTCCTACTAGTCTTTCTCTTGAAAAGCATTTGAAAATTCACTGAAGTGATATATGAGTAAAACGTATAACTTTTATTTCATAACTCTCTAAAAACAGGGGTACAATCACCACTGTGAAAAGCCCCACCGTGTGCATAAAAAACGTATTAAACAAATACTCCAAGTCCTGATTCGTTTGTGAACCCTCTCTGACTGGGTATACTTCAAAGATACCAATATGGAATCAGCGTTTCAACATTGGTGTAACAGTGGATTAGACCCTAAAACACACCGGAGCCTGCCATAACCGCACCTAAATCTCCTGATGCTTAGGTACACAACAATGCCACTGTTCCCTACGCTAAGATCCCTCACTTAACCTGACCCTACGCATTTCAATACTTATCATCAGGGGTCTGTAGCTTGGTCACTCTGGCTAGGATGCGAGCGATATTTCTTCACCAGCAGATATTCTGCTGTACAACACGGAAGCGTGCGCGCATAGATGTCAGCGGCATGCTTCACTACGGGACTCAGAGTTGATATAACCAAATACTCCTCCCCCTGGTCTCAGCAGCGCACTACAAACCAGCCAATCACACTAGCCCACCTCATTCCTGACGCCTGACCATGTGACTCCCGGCCGTCAGCTGACATACCCGGAAGCAACATCGACAACATCAAACCGAACGCGCAGGCGCAGTGGGAGGCTGGAGGTGCATCTCCTTGCTGCACATAAGCTCATTCTCATCGAGGATAGAGTATAACAATAACAGATAGGGTAGATATTGCGGATCAGTTCAAAACCGCAACTAGACTGCCATAGATAAAGCACCTTCCTTGTAAATACATGTTGTATGGATAAATAAGCGATATTAATGTCTACCACACTTTGGAATTTAAAACACTTCTCCTGAAAAGAACAACCATGCCTGTTAACCTTTACTGGCATACACCAAGTAGCTGCACTAGGACCAGAATTGACGGCCATACACCTACCTAGAAAACCAAAATGATAATATATATTCAAATAGATTGTATATTTAAATAAAACAGGTATAATTTGTTTGCTCATTTAAACCTTCAGGCTGTACACACGCCAGTCTGTAAATCCATTGGGCCTCTTTGCGCAGAATGAGGTTGTCCCAGTCCCCTCCCCGTTTTGGAGGACGTACCAGTTCAATCGCCTGAAATTTTAAACATTCTGCCCTGCCTTGATGTTTTGCATGTACATGTTTGGATATGGGAGTATCTCTAAAATTTATAACATCTCCAACATGTTCTCTAATCCGGCGCCGAAACTGCCGCACAGTTTTGCCCACATAATTCAGTGGGCATGGACATGTTATTAAGTAGACCACCCCTGCTGTTTTGCAGTTCACAAAGTCTTGAATGTCATACTCGACCTTAGTGGTAACACTTTTGAATTTTTTCCCATTTTGGATAAAGTCACAAGCTCTTGAAAAGCATTTGAAAGAAGCCTTAAGAAGTTAATAGGCGCCTGTTTTTGGACTTGCATAATGACTGCAGTGTGGTATTTCTTGCAGACATAAGAATTGTGTAGTAGTAAATTCTGTGTGCAGGAAAAAAATTGATGATAGCAAGAAGAGAGAGGGTTGACACCGGACCAATTTATTATTTAATTCTGTTGCTTATAAAAGCATATATATATATATATATATATATATATAGCGGCAACATATTTTGCAGCTCTGTACAGATATTGTCATCACTTACACCAGTTTCTCTGCTCACAATGCCAATCCTCTTTGTCAAACATACTCATGCACACTAGGGAAAAATTCATAGGAATCCAATTAACTTATCAGTATGTTTTAGGAGTGTGGGAAGAAAATGGAATATTAGGAGGAAAATCACACTTATATTTGGTGCGTGTGGTCGGCGCTGCAGCACTTGAGTCCAATGATTTGCATGGTGTGCATCCCCCCCCATCCACAAGCTTCTGATTGGCACCGTTCTCCCTATTACTGAGCATACAGAGAAATGTGTCAATCAGCAGTTGGAGGGCGGAGGGAGTGTGAATGTTACGCATATCATTCGACTGCAGGCCTGCAGCGCTCGGTGCGCTTGAAAATGTAAGATCTAAGTTCTCCCTTGCGTGTCTGTGCCCACTTTATGCTGCTTTTAGACAGGGCAACATAAAAATCTGACAGATCTGCTTTAAACTTAAAGCTTACCTGTTGTCATTTTTTTTTTTTTTTTTTGCATTAATCAGTAGTACCTAAAAATATATAAAAACTTATAATGGGGGAAAGTGCATCTTCCTCACTACTAGTAGCCTGTAGTCCAATTTTCCCTCACTGCAGTCTCTATGTGAATATTTGGAAATCTCCTTAGCCACTATGTCTTCAGTGACACAGTACTGGAGATACAACGAAGAGAATAGAGAAGGCAGCAGAGAGAGGATACGGCACTCATGCTGTGAAAGGGGAGGCGGAGCAAGGGAGACATCTGATTGGTCAGAGTACACAGCACAGCTCTCCCGCTACATACCAGGAAGAGCCCACCCACAGCTTTATGTACTGACCGTTACTCTTTAAATTCCAGTGATCATCATCCAGATTCATCGTGATAATAAAATCCAGTCTGAATTCACAGCATGGACTAACATCAGAAACACACAAGATTCACTAATTATTTTCTGCTGCAAACAGTACTCTTGTGCCTTTTGTGTTTAATAAATGGCACAGTAATAGGCCCTTGGAATTAAATATTGTTTGGCTCTGACATTAAGCCAAACATGTTTGGTTGCCATAAACCACTTGGCCTCATTCTTAAGCTTAGAACAAGATTTTCAGCTGTAGACATTTTCTTTTTGCCTAGAAAAAGCATGTTTATAAGGAGAAGTTAGAATTACTGTCTTTTAGCCACATTCAGGTTATTTTATATTATGGTGGTTCTTTAGTCTTGCCATACAGTTATAACTCAGCATCAAATAAATTGAATACAAGTCATTATCGGCAATTGCTTTGCGCAAATTACAAGGTTCTTTTGCATTTCTGTGAATGTTACATTTTTGTTTGATTGTTGCAGTTTTTTCTGTTCATAGTTTAAGCACTTTTCTTACATTAAATTATGGGAAGGCTAGATCAGGGGTATGTCAGAAACATTGCAAGCAGTTAATAAAAAAATAATTGTTGTATGGATACAACTAAATCCACTGTAACTAATAACCAGCTATTGTACCAAGGTCCCAAATTTCTATCTTGTTCATTTAATTAAATTATTTCAACAGGGCTGCTGACATTGCTTCTGAATTTAATCTTTTTAATCGTTACTTTCATTTTCTTTATTGACAGTGTTCCATGCCATGTGGTGTTGGGCAGAAGACACGTGATGTCAAATGTGTCAGTAACATAGGAGATGTGGTTGATGATGAAGAGTGCAATATGAAACTGCGGCCAAATGACATTGAGAACTGTGATATGGGTCCGTGTGCCAAGAGTTGGTTCCTTACAGAATGGAGTGACAGGGTAAGATATAAGCTGTATTAAAGGGTAGCTAAACTTTAAAAAAAACTTTTGACATGTCATAATGATATGTCAGAAGTTTGTATCGGTGGGGGTCCGAGCACTGAGACGCCTACTGATCGCTAAAACAAAGAGGCAGAAGCGCTTGGGTGATCACTGTGCCACTTTGTTTCTGATCGACTTTCCTCGTAATGCCGAGCAAGCGGTGTATGGATTCATAGACTTTCTTCTGAACCTGTAAACCGCTCACTGGGATTTCCAAGAAAGACCGATCAGAAACTAAGCGGCACAGCAATCACCCGAGCGCTTCTGCTACTTCGTTTTAGCGATTGGTGGGGGTCTCAGCGCTCAGACCCCCACCTACCAAAACGTCTGACATGTCACTATGACATGTCAAACGTTTTTTAAAAGTACTACAATGATACCCTTGACACTCATCATCAGTCTACAGGATTATGATGACAGCCAATAGATTGTGAATTGGACACAGATTGTAAACTTTTGTAGAACAACCTGGTGTTTGTTGATAGGCTGGTAGGAAAGCTGCATAAAAGAGTGTATCTCTTAAAATACTGTGTGAAAAGTATATACAGTGCAGTGATGCATATGAATAATTGTTTCAGAACATTAATGATAACATATGCTTTTTTTTACTTAAAATCATTGTAATTGTATAGTAAATTGGGGTGTTTATTTTAAAGGTAAAGTTGGTGTTCCATTACAAGTTTGTATATACATGACAATGTGGTCCATATTATCTAAGCCACATACTTTTCAGTGCAGTTTGACTCCAGCTACATGCAGCGCTTATAGACCTAGTTAGTCGGAAATATTTCTGTAGACTGTTTGGATGCCCACAATTGTAATGCAATGCTTTTCTCAGAAGGCAAATTTACAGTTTCAGACCATTACATAGAATTACTATTACAAATGGAAACTCAACAAAATATTTGCTTTTATATCTCCAGGAGAATTTACAGCTGATACTTTTCTCTAGTTTACACTAGATAATGTTCTATTCAGTTCAGCGCTGCTTTTATACTTGCAGATATGAAATGCAAATAATGCATCCCTCAGATATATTTTACATGCTTATTGTGACCATTCCACATTTTAAATGACTTTTTTAGTCTACCTCATCGGTATTAATGTCAGCTCTTGGTAAACAGCATATGCTGCATTGCGCTCCATAAGCAAATACTGGTGGTCGGAATAATTGCTTCCATCTTCTGTTCCAGTGCTCAGCCGAGTGCGGGGAGGGAGTGCGGACACGGTCAGTGGTTTGCATGTCCAATCACATCAGCAGTTTACCATTAGAAGGATGTGGAAATAATAAACCGCCAGACACGACAACCTGTGATAACGGTCCTTGTGAAGGCAAGGTTGAGTGGTTTACTGGAGCCTGGAGTCAGGTAAATCTCTTTACTACACACAGCTGAATTTCTGAATGACTGGAAATAAAGAAAGGACTTGTATAGCTGGCTAAATATTTACACTTTCAAGTGAAAAGCAGGACCCAATTCTCTGTACAATATTGCAAGTAATTATATAGAATTTACCTAAAATATGTTCATATGTTTCTTGTACAATAATAATAATAATAATAATAATAATAATAATAATAATAATAATAATAATCTAATGTTAACAATATTATAGAAATGAAGTCAGAACAAAGCTTATATACTTACCACTTATATTACATTACAGAAGATACATATATAATGGGTGGCATGGTGGTACAATACTTAGCTGTTTTATAATTTAATTGTATTTCCTTTTTAACACAATAATAAAATACATAATGGCCTAAATGGATGGCTTTGAAAATGGCCCTAAAAGGTCAGTCATCAAACTAGGGTAAATGACTTGCAAGCTATTTTAAGGCTGACTTAAATGTCAGACAAAAATATATTGGGTGTTTGCTACTATTAAAGGTATTGGAAATGATAATGAAATCTGAATATGGAGGTGGACCGCTTCACACAGTGAGTTCTGCTGTGCTTTTTTAGGCTCTGTTCACATCACCTCTGAGCCTCCCATTAGACGTATAGGCCAGGAGTGTTGCCCGATGTATACCTTTGACGGAAGGCTCTGACATATCCCAATGTACAGACATACAGTTGCATACGTTAACCATAGGCTCCCATGTTATAAAAAATAAAAAAAAATATATATATATATATATATATATATATATCGCGTGGTATACATTTTCTTGCAGGATGCCTCTGTATAGAAAACAGTAGTTGACTATGTTTTTCTATGCAGCGAAAAAAAGATGTACCAACATACACCAGCCAGATGTAGGCCAAAGAACACTCTTTTGGCCTCCATCGTGTGAATAGTGCCCTATGGATACATTTGGCATATATGCTGTGTGCTTTTCCCGATATATACACCAAAGATGCGCTTTAGTTTCTACATCATTACACGGAACCAGAGTCTCCACACTAAACTCACACAAAACAAACAGAGATGATAAACACTATGACAACATAATATTGGTTGAAATAGGCCGTACTGTTTATCATGGGTAACTGGCAATGAGAGTTTGGCAATGTATAAATATCAATTTTATTATCAATCAAATGAACTGTAACTAATAATAAATTATAAAATCAGTTGACCAGCCAAACTCCTAAACCACGTCCGCCAAGTAGGAACTGGGTGACTAAACCCCACTAATATGTTTCCGTGACAATATAGGGAGGGAGGGTGGGGCGCTGCTGCTTCCAGACACTGGGACGATCAAGAATCCCCCTGAAATCACTTCTATTTATAATGGGCGTAATTTCCTGCTGAAGCTTCAACTGCAATCAGAACACGGATTCCAGCTCTCGTGTAGGGTCTAGAATTTCCAGAAAAGCACAGCTGACCTGAAATGTCTCAATGTAAGAACCATTAACAAAAAGAGAGGGGAGAGATTAATTAGGGTCACAGCAGGGAAGGGGAAGTATACTCAGTGGCTGTCACCTGTATGTTACAACCAACACTTCAATGCAACGCCCCGGGATCCGAGATAAGTCAGATCCTGGCCGTTTAACGACTTAGATGTCTTGGTCCATAGCGGCCGCCTCCGTCAGCCCATCAGCCTCCTTACAACCTGATCGCAGGGTGCCGATGGTTGTAATAGCAGCCTGGGGGCACAATGAAGAACCCTAGGTATGCCATTGTTCTTCTCCTATTAAGCCCTTAATATGAGCCTGTAAAAAACACTATATACTGCAATACATAAGTATTGGGGTATATTGTGCAAATGATCCAATGATCGCTAGTTCAGGAACCCTAGGGGGACTAAGAACAAAAAGTTAAAAAATTGTTAAATAAAGGTTACAATACAAGATTATTTAACTCACACGGTGAACGTCGTAAAAAAAAAAAAAAGAGCCAGAATTGCTTTTTTTGGTTACCTCGTCTCCAACAAAAAAGTTGAATTGAAAGTGATCAAAAGGTTGTATGTATCCTAAAATGATAACAATTAAACTACAGCTCGTCCTGCAACAAGAGTCTTCATACCACTCAATCGACGTAAAAATAAAAAAGTTTCAAAACAAATTTTATTTTACAACAATTAGCTTTTTCTTTCTAAAAGCAGTAAAACACAAAAAAAATATACATTTGGTATTGCAGTAATCGTATTGACCCGCAGTATAAAGTGAACATATTGCTTTTACAATACGGTGAACATCGTAAAAACGAAACCCAAAAAACAATGGAGGAATCACAGTTTTTTTCCCATTTCACCCCACAAAGAATTTTATTTTCCAGTTTCCAAGTACGTTATATAGTACATGAAATGGTGGCGTGAAAAACGACAACTTGTCCATAAAAAACAGGCCCTCATACAGCTAAATCGACTGTAAAAAAAAAAAAAAAAGGAGAAAAAACAAACTGGTAAGTGGTAAGGGGTTAAAAAAAACACTACAATTTAGAGGCAAGTGTCTTTCTCACTATGAAATGTAAATAAAAATAAATAAATAAAAATGGCATGGCAATTTTTAGGTTAGTATTTTCCAAAAGTATTTATAAGCCAAAACCAAGACTGGAAAATAAACAGAAAGATTTGGACCCAATCCTGGTTTTGGCTTACAAATACTGGCCTAAGGCCGGTTTCACACAAGCATGTATGTAAACTTGCATAATGCGGATCAACAATACAGATATATTATGGATCAAATTTCATCAGTACGTGATCAGTATTGCATCAATATTACAGATCCTTAAAACTGAGTCTCTGTCTACTAGGGGAGAAGATTGAATTACATGAGACAGCCCTTTTGAAATACACATGCAATACTGATTATATACTAATGCAATACAAATTACTTATAGATTAATCCGTATTTTAAATACTGTCCTTAGACTGCAATGGGTCTTCTATTCGCAAAATTGATAAAAGTAGTGAATGCTCTGCCTTGTGTGTGGAGGCGCCCGGAGGTGAACCCTGGAATGGTAAGTAAATAGAGGGCTTTGGTCTGAGGTCTGAGGTTTTTTTGGTCTGGTCTGTGGTGTAAGTTTATATTTTTGTACTAAGCTGGTGTCTGAATTTTTATTTTTGGTCTGGTCTGGGGGCTAAAAAAAATTTGGGGTCGTGTCTGGGTTCTGAGTTAATTTAGGGGTCTGGTTCCTGAATTCATTTTGCGGTCTAGTCTGGTATTTGATGCCTTACATGCCCCCATCCTGCATTTTCTACTATGTGGCTGAGTGGTTCCCTTGACCCCTTGCTACGATGATCTGTTAGGTAATACTGGAGTTATAGTTTCACAAGAGATCTGATACCTGTTCTGTGAAACTACAACTCTCATTGTAGTCTGATGATGATTAATCATCAGGCCATGTTGGGAGTTCTACTTTCCCTGAAGTTGTGTTTTTTACATTGACTCGGCTGCCCTCACACTAACTTTTACATGGATCTGGTAAATGCTCAGGGAGGAACACTTTCTAGTTACGCCCCTGACGTTGCCTTTGAAAAGCGGACCGGCAGGTGACATTTTGTCTGTGTTGCAATTCTTCTTTTGCCGTCACCTATCTTAATACAAGAAATAAAGGATGTGTTCTCGGATTACTGTACTTATGGTTTTATTTTTTTATGTGCTATTCTTGAACCAAAATTGCCTGGAAACTATATGGGATGGCTACCACTAGAAACTATTTACCTTTGATCATTGTAAACTAGTGCTAACTTTATTGGTTGTACAGTTCTGTTTAGTCTCTTTTTTGGGTATCTTTGCTGCATACGGGTATATTCTGTTCACTGCTAATATTTTTATTTGCAGCCGTAACAGGTCAAGTTACTCTTTCTTTTTTTCAATAATCTATTAACATAGTTGTGTTTATTTTCATATCAAGACGGTGAAGTGCAGGGCATGTAGTCTAAATAGTTGTCCAAGAGACTAACTACAATGTAAAGATTTATAAGGGTTTTCTCCTTTTAAGGTGTTGAATAGTCTCAACTGTTTTATACAATATTCTTCAAAGCTGTCAAGGAGTTTTATAAGCCCATGTTTAGAACACGGGAGAAAATAGGGTTACATTGTTAAGAAGTACAAATGCTGTGGAAAATATATTACCTTACAAAATTTGAAGCCAACTCTGCTGTGACTTTGTTTTAATAAGGAGCAAAACAAAAGAAAAACCGTTAACATTAGCTTATTTTGCTTAGGGTACTAGGAGTATTTAGGTGACACATGAAGAATACGCAGTTTGGCTATATCTCAGCTTCCCTAAGGCGACCTTGTTAAGATAAAGCGAAATCTTTGTTTCTACTTTAAGGTTCTTTTATTCCTGTATAAAATATGCTTCTTCCAGTGGTAGAAGTGCATAAGCATAGAATCAGTCATGAAAGGTACACTATGTCTTCTTGGTAGGACTGTGGCTTGACCTTAGAAAATGCAGTTCTTAAAGCCAACATTCCACTGAGTTGGCTCAAAAGTGCCTGTTAATTAAGACTTTCATTACTATATCCATTTGGCACAAGAATGAGAGAGCTTGCAATATGTTATACTGATCTATTCTATTGTATCTTTGGACCGGAGCTCTCTATAGGTCATTTACGCTTTCTTTCTTGTACAGCTTAATGTTTCACTCAGCTGAGCAAAATAACAACGGTAGCAGGAGGCTCTTCTATGCTTGTTGCCTTTCAACATTGCGTCTATGTACTTGTTGGGTTCTAATCTACGCCTGTTGTAAAGTTATAAACCACCACTTCTTTTGCTTGGTAAATTATAACATACAGAGTTTTCAATGATATATAATCTATGACAGAGCTGGCAGAAGTTCAGCATTTTGCTTTAGTACTGTAATATAAAAGGAACCCGCAAACATGTAACAAGCCAGAGTCATATCTTTACCCGGGGCAAAGGTTCACTTTGTTGCTTTAGCCCCGTATTTAAATATCCTGGTCAAGGCAGAGTGGCTTGATGGCGCACAGGCACTCATCACCCAAGGGTCCATGTCATGCTAGCCCCACCATCTATGACCCTGTAACAAGTTAATATAGTTGACATGGATGCAGCCATGAGACTTTATAGTACTAGTGACCCAAACAAGAGTTTAGTGGATCCCGTCCTGAGAAATCCAGAAAGCTTTGGGAACGACTTTTCTGTTCTCATGGAACATTCTGATCTCAAGTACCACGGCCGTCTGCACAGATCCTAATAAACTCAGATGAAATTCTGAACTGTATTCATTTATTTATGGTGTAAGTTATTTTAGAAGAAAATAACCACCACATAGTGCAAAATATCAATATTGTATTAGCACAAAATAATTTGTACAAAAACAGCATTTTGATGACAGATGCTTTTTTAATAAAACCTTATTCCTGCCTTGTTCTTATTTATAACTGTGGTTAACTATGGAAGCGGCAGTTAAAAAGAAAGGTTGTTACTTAGTTTCTTAGTCTTGGTCTCCTAGGTTGCCTCTGAGAGCTCATAAATAATGTATTCAATGTGAAGACCCATTTGCTGTTGTGTAGTATTCTAAAAACAAAAAATACAGTGCAAGCTGTTATTCTTGTACTGCTGATATTATAAATACTTTATAGATCCAAGCACTGTAGGTTCTGCTGCTACTTCAATAGCATTATGACTTCCTGTGCCCGCATGAACTCTGGTCCTGCTTCAAAAAATAAATTAATATCTACAGGTATTAAAGTATCATTCTGAGCAGTTCTTTAGCATATGCATGGTACACAATTTACATTTCCTTATGTATTAACAGGAAGTTTATCTATATGTTTCTTTTAAGGACCGGCCTATTTTGTGCCTTCAGGAGCAAGTGTATTTTTAGATAGATAATGCCACAGTGCCCTCTGTAGATAATGCCGCAGTGCCCTCTGTAGATAGTGCCTCACACACATACCTCCTATAGATAGTGACACACACACATACCCCCTATAGATAGTGACACACACACACACACACCTCCCTGTAGATAGCTTCATTGTGGCTCCCTCTAGGAGTGGAATCCCCAGCTAGAGCGTTGCAGACGCTTAGGCCAGGAATTCCTCTGCTGGAGGAGCCCCTGACGTCACTGTCCATAGACAATCAGGGGCAACGCTAGTGCCGGAGTCCCATGCAGAGCGCTAATAGCACTTTTCCTGGGACTCCAGACCTGCTCCTGACATCACTGTCCATATATGGACAGTGATGTCAGGGGCCAACCTAGAACCGGAGTCCCGGGCCGAGTGCTACTAGCACTCTGCCTGGGACTCCATCTCTGCTCCTAACATCACTGTCCATATATAGACAGTGATGTCAGGAGCTTTCCCAGCCAGAGTCCCGTAGCAGAGTCGCTTCTATCACTCTGACTGGCACTCCAGCTCTGCTCCTGACATCACTGTCGATATAAAGAAAGTGATGTCAGGAGCTTCTCCAGCTGGAGACCCGGAGCAGATTTGCTTCTAGCACTCTGACTGGGACTCCAGCTTTGCTCCTGACATCACTGTCCATATATGAACAGTGATGTAAGGGGCTTCCTCAGAGCAGGAGCCCCGGAGCAGAGCGCTAGTGTGTTCACATCAGCGATGACTTTCCATTGAGGGGTTCCATCAGAGGTTTCCATCGGGGGAACCCCTCAACGGAAAGGCAAACAAAAACCTTAGCTTCTGTTTGCGTCACCATTGACCTTAATGGTGACGGAAAATTTGCTAACTGCGCTATTGATTCCATCAAAACAAAAGAACCCTGTCACAACAGTGACAAACGAAAACCATTAGCAATGTTTCCGTTACCATTGAGATCAATGGTGATGAAAACGGAAGCTAAGGTTTCCGTTTGCCTTTCCATTGAGGGTTTCCCCCAAAAGAAACCCCTGATGGAACCCCTCAACGGAAAGAACACTGATGTGAACAGGCCCTAAGCTCTGCTATGGGACGTGATGAAGAAGTGCCGGTGCACTCCTTCGGCCTGCTCTCTCCTCTCCTGAAGTAGCTATGTTTGCCCCCCTGGCGTAGAGGGTCCATCTTCTCCAGGATACTGAGACCCTGCAGCCATTCTCCCTGGTCAGATGCCTTCAGTCAGAGCTGCTTTCATTGTGTCTGGCTCTCAATGCTCCCTACTGAGTGTTAGGAGCCTATTTGTGGAACTATTCTTCCTCACCAGTGCTATCAGCATCCTGGCATAGGTGGCACGATGTGTTAGGCCTGTTACCTACAAGAGTGAATGGGGGAGCAGGAAAGAGGGCTCTGATGGCTTCTTGCTCCACCACAGTCTTGAACTGTATTCGCATCCAGAGGACGTAGACACAGTTGCAAATGGTGCCGCAGCCAGAAGCCTGGTGCGTGTGCACCTTTCGCCCAATGATAAAAGCGACCCTGCTGGGCGCCAGGAGCTACCTTTTTAGAGTGCCCTGGCGCACCCTGGCAGCCAAGAAAGTGACAGGGTGGTGCCCTCTCGCTCACCTGACTCCACTGCACCCCTGCTTTAGTGAAAATGAGAGGGAAAAAATGTTGAATCTCAATTATTCAGTCATCGTTTAATGTGTGTGCCTTTTACTGTTAACTTTTGAAATGTCTTTCCTAATTCCTGCCTAATGCCAATTAGAAGTGTCAACAAGGGGGGGTCTTAAAAAGCTCTATTTGGGAAAAAAGACAAGCCATCATTACTCTAATAAATACAAATTAGTCAGTATGGAAAATAGAAAGAACTTTTAAAACTTCTTCAAGTGCAGCGGCAAAAAACATTAGTTGTTATGAAGAAACAGGTTCTAATTATGATCTCCACAAGTAATGCAGACCAAGATCTTCCTCTACTGCACAGAACAAGTATATTTTAGTCACCAGCCTCAGACATCATAAATTAAGATCCATTCGCATTTGAGTCTATTTGACTCTAATCTAAAGGGTTTGAAAATCTCAGCATCATTTGTTCAGAGGGGACTATGTGAATCAGGCCTCCATGATAAAAACTGCTGCAAGAAAATCCCTACTGATGGAGAAAAATAAGAAAAAGAGATTTACATTGACCAAGAAACACAGGTGGTGGACAACAGACCAGTGGAAATCTGTCTTCATCTGCCTGATGAGTCCAAATTTGAGAATTTTGTCTCTAACTGCGTGCCTTTGTTAGAAGGTAAACGGATGTTGTCTGAATGGTGTGATGGTGTGGGGACACTTTGCCGGTTACACTGTTGGTGATTTGTCTGAAATTGAAGATACATTTAACCAGCAGGACTATCACATCATTCTGCAGCAACATCAGATTTCATCTGGTTTGATCTTTGTTGAGCCATCGTTTGTTTTTAAACAGGACAGTTGCCTAAAACACACCTCCTGACTGTGTAGGAGCTACTTGACAAAAAAGCAGAGCGATGGAGTGCTGTGTCAGATGACCAGGCCTCCACAGTCCCCGATAGAGATTGTTTAGGATGAGTTGTACTGGAGAGTCAAGGCAAAGCAGCCGAGAAGTATTTAGCATCCACGGGAGATCCTTCAAGACTGTTGGAAAAGCTGGTGGCTACCTCCATGAAGTTGGTTGAGAAAATGTGGCGCTGTGGCTACTTTAAGAATCTAACATATAATACATTACCTTTTAGTTCCATTTGTATTACTTCATATTTCAATGACTATTATTATTCTAAAATGTGTAAAAAGGACAAATAAAGAAAGCCGCTTCTGTGAGTAGGTGTTTCCAAAAATTTGACTGGTGCTACATATATTTATCTTTATACCGTTATAGTACTATCATATTCTACAGCTCTGCACATGAATTGAAATCACTCACTTCAGGCCCTGCTAGCATACTGTAAAGCCAATTTAATAGAAAGTATGTTAACCCTTTTCTTTCCATATTACAAAAATTCTTCTACTAAAAAAATTCTTCTTCAGTAATAAAAGTGACTATTCAGGCTTCATTGCACTTAGTACACATCAATCAAATCATTTGCATTTAGTCCCGTTGATCTTAAAAGACTATTAAGATAATTGAAATGATATAAAATAACTGCTGCTTGTGTTGAGGTTTGAATATGTTTGTCTTTGTTTATACCATGAAATATTAATGAAATTTTATTGCACTCTAAGGTCTTCCATTATCAAATCCATTACATTATATGTCCTATGAAACTCTATGATGTGCGTAGGTAAAATATGAGCTTGTAAAAACCCAACAGATGCCAAATTAACATTCCATACTTTGCTGACTTGAATTAAAGGATCCCTTTATTTTTATATTTATATATTTTTGCACTTTATGTCCAAATATTTTACTAGCCAGATTTCTAATAAATCTTCCAATGAATTTTTAAAGGGGCCTCTGAAAATTAAGAGCTGTAATCTGATTGGGTGCTATTCGCAGACATGCCAACTTGAATTGTTAATTAGTTTTGTCACTATGTAATGTCTGGTATTGTCTGTACATGTTTCCTCTGATTTGTAAAGTGCTACGGAATATGTTGGAGCTATATAAATAAAGATTATTATTATCAGGGAGATTCTGAAAGCGTGATATGAAGCACAGCGCAAAACTTTTTATTGTATGCCCTGCCCATTTATATAGGACATGCCCCTAATCTACTTTATATGAATCACCAATAGTGCATATGACCTCTCTTCCTCACACCCCAAATTAAATACAGACACCAGACCAAACCCACTAAACTAATACAGACACCAGATCAGACCAACTATACAAATACAGACCCCAGATGAGACTCATTGAAAAAATAACGACCATAGATCCAGACCACCTAAAAACAGAACCCAGAACAACTCCCCTAAATAGAGAACAGACCTCCTAAATACCGACCCCCTAATAAATACTGACCCCCAGACCAAACCCCCAAAATACAGACCCCGGACGCACTAAATCAGTCCTTTTCAAACTGTGAGGCAGTCCTCATTAATGAGCTGCCCTCTAATTGTTGGTGAGGTGCAGGTCGAGAGGCAGAAGTAATTATATGCTGCACATGGCTTTCTATAGTTGCACCAATCTCTGGTTTAGCAACATACAGTAACTGACTCCTCTTGCGCTACTACACCGCGTTCCGAATTATTATGCAAATGTTATTTTTTGCTGATTTTCCTAAATAGTCGATGCAAATTACAGTCAGTATAATCTTCAAGCCATCAACCGTTGGAGTATAATGCGAGTTTTATTGAACAAATCTTCTAATGATAACAGATTTTTTTTTTAGAAGTAAAAAACTCAAAATGCACTGCTTCAAATTTTTATGCACAACAGAGATCAAAATTTTTTAAAGGTTATAAAGAGAACTAAAATGGTAATTTGTTGAATTTGCAGCTTCAGGAGGTCATATTTACAGAAATCAAAAGCTCTTTCAATCCAAAAAAACTTAACAGGCAAAGTTACATGTTAACATAGGACCCCTTCTTTGATATTATCTTCACAATTCTTGCATCCATTGAATTTGTGAGTATTTGGACAGTTTCTGCTTGAATATCTTTGCAGGATGTCAGAATAACCTCCCAGAGCTTCTGTTTTTTTGTGAACTGCCTCCCACCCTCAGATATTTTGCTTGAGGATGCTCCAAAGGTTCTCAATAGGGTTGAGGTTAGGGGAACATGGGGGCCACACCATGAGTTTCTCTCCTTTTATGCCCATAGCAGCCAATTACACAGAGGTATTCTTTGCAGCATGAGATGGTGGATTGTCATGCATGAAGATGATTATGCTACGGAAGGCACGGTTCTTCTTTTTGTACCACAGAAGAAAGTGGTCAGTCATAAACTCTACGCACTTTTCAGAGGTCATTTTCACACCGTCAGGGACCCTAAAGGGGCCTACCAGCTCTCTCCCCATGATTCCAGCACAAAACATGACTCCGCCACCTCCTTGCTAATGTCGCAGCCTTATTGGGACATGGTGGCCATTCACCAACCATCCACTACTCCAATCATCTGGACCATCCAGGGTTGCACGGCACTCCTCAGTAAACAACACGGTTTGAAAATTAGTCTTCATGTATTTCTGAGCCCACTGCAACCGTTTCTGCTTGTGAGCATTGTTTAGGGGTGGCCGAATAATAGCTTTATGCACACTTGCAAACCTCTGGAGGATCCTACACCTTGAGGTTTGCGGGACTCCAGAGGCACCAGCGGCTTCAAATACCTGTTTGCTGCTTTGCAATGGCATTTTAGCAGCTGCTCTCCTAATCCTATTAATTTGTCTGGCAGAAAACTTCCTCATTATGCCTTTATCTGAACAAACCCGTCTGTGCTCTGAATCAGCCACAAATCTTTTCACAGTACGATGATCAAGCTTAAGTTTTCTTGAAATATCCAATGTTTTCATACCTTGTCCAAGGTATTGCCCTATTTCAAGCTTTTCGGCAGCAGAGAGATCCTTTTTCTTTCCTATATTGCTTGAAACCTGTGGCCTGCTTAATAATTTGGAACGTCCTTCTTAAGTAGTTTCCTTTCATTGGGCACACCTGGCAAACTAATTATCACAGGTGTCTGAGATTGATTACAATGATCCAAAGAGCCCTAAGACACAATACCATCCATGAGTTTAATTGAAAAACTAATACTTAAATGTTTATGACACTTAAATCCAATGTGCATAATAATTTGGAACACAGTGTATTAATGTTCTACTAGGCTCAGGAGACAAATTTGTAACATTTTTGCCATGGACTACGACCAATGGTGAGGTCCAGGGATCACCATATTCTGGCTGGTAAGGCCCCAGTAGACAAAAATGAGAATCTATGGCCAAAATAAATCCAGATCTCATACCTGACTTGCAGACACACCCCTTTTTTTGTTTGTTACATTATTTGTTTTATTCCATGAAGGTATAACTTTATTTCCAATTTTATTTTACAGTTATAATGTATTAGCATACTCCTTTATACTAGTACATGACAATGTCATTTTGACAGAGGCTTCTGTTAGGGCGACACATAGTTTCTGGTGATGCGATCGAAGAGGAGAGTCCGCTTTGATCATGCCGCGGTCACGGACCTCGGCATTCAAAGGGTTAAAAAGCTGTGTTCGGAATTTTTTTCTGATCCCAGCTGTACTCTAAATACTTCTCTACGTACAGGAGCTGTGAGTTACAGTTCCGGGTTAGAGGATGAGCGATCACAGGAGCACTCATCAGCCTTTTCTAAAGTGACGCAAAAAGACATCGCTGTAGACTGGGGACCCAAACCGCCTGCTGTCAAAAGACAGTGGGTGGTCGTAAAGGCTTTAAAGAGGGTGCTGTAGTCAGGAGACAACTCCGGGGTGACAACTTATGAAGATCTCCCATTTTTCCGGCAGTCTCCCGGATATTCAAAGACAGTTGGCAAGAATTGCTAGCAGCAATTCCTCTACCTTGAACTAGTTTTAAGAAATCTCCCCCACTGATTGATCCTGATGATTCAAAGAAGCAACGGTACTCAAACAGATCCTCCAGCATTTTGTAAAATGTCCTTGAAATTAACCAACCATTTTTTTTCTGAAGAAGGGAAAATATCTCACTGAATGCTTTCACACAAGCGTGTTTTTTTCTGTCTGTAATACGGAGCTTATATTAATATATAAGGCCATTCACATAGGCGTATAAAATACAAGTGTATTTTAAAAATGGAGCATGAACTACTCGTATCCGTTTTTGCCAATAACAAATGCCCTATGACGTCTAGGGAAAGTGCTTTAAAATACGGATGCATCAATATTTGATTTGTATGTGATCCGTATTGCATCAGTACTGTATCAGTGTATCAAAGGGGCTGTCGTATAATTCAATACTGGTGACATACTGATGCAATGTCATCTAGAACACGTCCGTATTACAAAGGTTTGCAAATACGCTCGTGTAAAACAGGGCTTTGTGTTGGCAAGACATTTTCCTGTGTGTGTATTGCTTTTATTTCCTGGTTCAATTGTTTAATCAAGTATTAGTATGTGCAATGTTAATTTCTAATTTACTATAATTAGGCTATTCACTTAGAATCCTTTGCGACATATGCAAAATGTTGTTGGGAAATGCTACAGAATAATTATTCAAACCCCTGACAATGAAAAAAATAAATAAGTGGAGAGTCTGGATAAAATGGAGACATTTATTTATTGATTTGATGAAGCAAAATTGACTACAAAAGTCAGCAGTTTTAGGCATTTTATTGTCTGTCAGACGAAAACAGAAATTGATAATATCACAGTATATGTTGTTTCTATCCCAAAACCTAAAACTCAACTGCTCGACCTTTCCACCGCCACATGTTGACTAACTAAGTAGCATAGCCATTCTTTTAAACAGCCCTACTTTAATACTTTAATATACTTTCCTAAGTTGGCCCTTAGGAAGGCTTTTAATGTGGAGAGGGCTATAAGAGGCATTGACATGGCATACAAACTGTAACACAGTGCTTCTTATTGCTGGGATTGGACCAAAATAGATATATAGCAAGAGGCCGGGCAGAACTTCCTGTTGTTAACAATTCGAATGTATCAGCGTCACTTAGCAACAGATCTGTGAAATACAAATACATATGTATGGTATCCGTATGCGGTCTGTATTTTTTTTTTTGCACCCCATTGACTTCAATGGGCAAGTCTCCACTGCATACTGTACCCGGATAAAGCATATTGTGATTTTGTTTTGCACGTGGGCCATGTTTTCGTGTGAAAAAAACCTTTGTGTGAATTCTGACATTGAGTACGATGGATCTGCATGCAGTCCATTGTGGACTAGGACAGCGCATGGACCGAAAAAAACAGTAGAGTGAAGGAGCCCTAAGGCTGCTTTTGCACTAACGGATTTTTCATCAGTATTCCCCGTTTTTTCTGTCTGTAATGTTAATCAATGAGGCTGTTCACATGGGCGTATAAGATATGCATATGTTTTAAAAAACACAGCATGCACTACTTTCATTCGTTTTGTGGCTGGAAAATGCCCATAGAAATCTATAGACAGTGATTAAAATACAGATGCATCCGTATTAGGCCCGTATGTGATTTATATTGCATTCGTATGTTTTCGGTATCGTAACGTTTTTCCACAGGGGCTGTCTTAGGCTCTGTTCAGATCTGCGCCTGAGACAAGCTGCGTTATTTTGTCCGGCAAAATTATGGAAACCATGATGGTACTTTTGGGCACCGTTGGTTTCCGTCATGCAACACTTCTAGTGCTTCCGATTTTCCATCCACTGACGGAACAGAACAGCTAGCCCAGAAATGAACATAGCCTATGTAGTTCACTTGTCTCCCTAGCGGACTGCCTAGTTGACTGTCGATCTGTAATACTGATGCAATACGGATTACATACTTTTGCAATTTCACCTATAAAACATCCGTCTTACTAACATTTACAATTATGCTGTGGGAAATAGGCCTTCAATTGCATACTCATTTCACAAAATTACTTGCGGATCTCTGTTTAAATGTTTTATCAAAGATATTATTTCTGCATATGTCATGATGACATTGTTCTTAAACTAGATACCCATCCTGGACTAGTAAACCATTTCAATATATCATAGACTGCCCTTTCTGCTGCCAATTCCATAGTGTATTGTTTAATTGACTATATATCTATATCTTCCATAGTGCTCTGTTGAATGTGGAAGCGGAACCCAGCAGAGAGATGTAATTTGCATCCGCAAAACACCTGAAGGTTTCACAGTGGTGAAGCCACAAGACTGTTCATATCTGGAGCGACCTCCTAATCAGCAGTCCTGCCACCTCAAATCCTGTGGCGCTAAATGGTTCTTTACGGATTGGAGTGCGGTAGGTTTTTATTAACACACATGCTTATATATTATTTTTTCTACCTACAGTAGTGGATTTTTTAAAATGTTACTGGAGATGGAGGAACCATTTTATTTTCATTTCATCCAATTTTTTTTTATAGACAACGTTAATTTTTGCGCTGGTGGTGTACAAGCATAAATGCATATACGGTACAGTCATGCAAAAAAGTAAGGACCCTCATGTAAAGTTTTTTTTTAAAATTTAACATTTGTAGAAATATCAATATTCAATCCTCATTTAAATAGTATTTAAAGATAAAGGTGATACAATTGAACAAAAAACAAATTGACTGCAATAATTTATTAAAGAAAAAATTCACAGATATGGCAAATTAAGCATCTAATATCCGGTATTGTCCCCTTTTGTCAACAACCCCAGCAGATATTTCTCATATTTGTTTTGCAGTCCATGACGACAAATTTTAGGATTTTTTTTCTGCTCCATTGAGAGTATCTCAGCTGAGCGATTTAAGGGATTACTTGCATGCACAGCCAGCTTCAGTTCCCCACACAACATCTTAGACTTCGATTTGGCCATTTAAGAACCCTCTAATTTTCAGCCATTCTTTGTTAAATGGTATGTTTAGGGTCATTGTCATGTTGCAAGTTTACAAGGGCAAACCAGACTAAAATAAGGTTTAAGATCTTCTTCACTTGAAGATGATCTTCTGGACAGTGGAATAAATGATGTCCAGTTGTTTGGTATTTTTAAATCCCTTTCCAAACTCATAAGCATCTATAAACTTTTCTGCTCACAAACATAATACATTGCAATGTTAATATTGTGCAATTTATTTTGCCTGTTGGTATTACTGTTAGCGTTACTGTCAGGGTCTCTAAAGCATATAGCCATGGCTGGGCTGGGGGGCTTTGTTAGACACCTCGCTTCCAATTGCAACCCCTTCCTCTGGCATAGTGGGCTGGCCAGAGGGAACCCCCTATCTCTGTCTAACCATCTACAGTCTGATGTTGCTATTGACCATGGTATCTAAGGGGTTAAAGGTTAGGGATCAGATTTATCTCCAATCCAGGCTGTTTCAGCGGTATGTCAGCTGTATACCACTGATGATGCTGCGGGCACAACTCCTGTGAACAATCATTCTCAATGTAACAAAAATCCCAGCATGCATCAGTTTGAAAGCAGTTACAACATACAGCCACTACGACCATTCTAGTATAATTCTATATAACTTGACAGACTGTAACAAAAAAAGTCTCCATATAACCAAATATTACCAGTGTGTTCTGGTATGTTTCCTTATAAACATTATGCCTGATACGGTCTGAATATGGTCAGTACGGTATTTAGAAATGTATTTTACCATATAACATATTTACCTCCCTTCCCCAGTGTTTCTTAGGCTTCTTAAGCTATGGAAATATAATTTATATAATTTGAAATAAATTTCTGATCCTCTAATATTTAGTGCTCTAAGTCTTGTGAAGGAGGTTTTCGGGTTCGTGAAGTTCGGTGCTTGGCGGATGACATGTCACACAGTGATAAATGTGAAGCGGACCTTAAACCAGAGGACACTGAAACATGCAACACTCAAGAATGCATTCCAGAAATAGGTAATTATATCACTATCATATTTTCATTTTTAGGATATGAGTTAAACACTAATGAAAGTAATTTAAAATAAAAATTCCAGCTACTTTAAACGGCAATACAATTTTTATGTAAGTATGTTTTTCAAATGACAGGCTTTTGTCAATGGCATGCTACACAATTAGGGTATGTTCACACGGCCTATTTTCAGACGTAATTCGGGCGTTTTACGCCTCGAATTATGCCTGAAAAGACGGCTCCATTACGCCTGCAAACATCTGCCCATTGCTTGCAATGGGTTTTACGATGTTCTGTTCAGACGAGGTGTAATGTTATGCGTCGCTGTCAAAAGACGGCGCGTATAAAGACGCCTTCGTCAAAGATGTGCATGTCACTTCTTTGGACGTTTTTGGAGCCGTTTTTCATTGACTCCATTGAAAAACAGCTCCAATTATGTCCGTAATGGACACCGCGAAAAACGCGAGTACTTGCAAAAACGTCTGAAATTCAAGAGCTGTTTTCGCCTGAAAACAACTCGGTCATTTCAGACGTAAGAAGACAGCCCTACAGTGCCGTACCCTAGGCTGTTCTCTTGCTCCTTTATTAGTCCTCCCCTGAGGTTAATAGAGTAGCATGGTTATGAATAGAATTCAAACGCGAATAGAAAAATAATTTATAATGAGTCATTTATCAGCTGATCGTGTAGTTTATGCATCAATAAATATCATTGTCGACAACACATCTCCCTGTGTAAACAGGGAGACATGCTGCCGACATGATGCAAGTGCATGGGGACGAGTGATCGTAGTAACGTGCTCGTCCCCATACTAGCTCCTTGTGAAAGAAGGAAACGTTCACCGATCAACGAGCTGCCTCATTGATCGGCACTCGTTTTTACAGTTAATATTGGCCTGTGTAAAAGGACCCATAGTTTATTATTGTACATATCACTGTAAAATATCTATGGCCTGACATCATAATTCAATATTTTATATTTTTCTGTTAAGCATACCATGTACAATTGTGGTTTGCCACTTCTTAGGCTCTGTTCACACTTACGTCTTGGCTTCTTTTTTATAATGGAGCCATGGCAGAAATGAAGGATCCAACCTTAAAAATGGATCACAATGAATCCCACTGACTTATAATGTATTCCATCACATTTCCATGGGAGTCTAGTATTTTTGATGGCAAGAATACTGCTGCAGGCTAAGTTATTATTGCTGCCAAAAATACCAGAACGTGTGATGGAAAACAGAATGGGAACAAAGCCTCATTTTGTCGTACGGGTGAGGCATATGTTTTGTTTTTTTCAATTAAAAAATGTATGCTTAATATCAGGGGCGTAACTAGGAAAGACTGGGCCCCATAGCAAACTTTTGACTGGGGCCCCCCCTCAGCTGTCACACAACCGACCCTTGTAAATAGTGCCTTTTTTACAGCCCCCCCTGTAGATAACACCATACAGCCCCCTCTGTAGATAATGCCATACAGCCCCCCATGTAGATAATGCCATACAGCCCCCTCTGTAGATAACGCCATACAGCCCCCTCTGTAGAGAACGCCATACAGAGTCCTCCCTGTAGATAACGCCATACAGAGTCCCCCCTGTAGATAACACTATACAGCCCCCCCTGTAGATAATGCCATACAGCCCCCTCTGTAGATAACGGCATACAGCCCCCTGTAAATAACGCCATACAGCCCCCTCTGTAGATAACGCCATACAGCCCTCTCTGTAGAGAACGCCATACAGAGTCCCCCCTGTAGATAACGCTATACAGCCCCCCTGTAGATAACGCCATACAGCCCTCTCTGTAGAGAACGCCATACAGAGTCCCCCCTGTAGATAACGCCATACAGGGTCCCCCCTGTAGATAACGCCATACAGAGTCCCCCCTGTAGGTAACGCCATACAGCCCCCTGTAGGTAACGCCATACAGCCCCCCCTGTAGGTAACGCTATACAGCCCCCCCTGTAGGTAACGCTATACAGCCCCCCTGTAGGTAACGCTATACAGCCCCCCTGTAGGTAACGCCATACAGCCCCCCCTGTAGGTAACGCTATACAGCCCCCCTGTAGGTAACACCATACAGCCCCCCCTGTATGTAACGCCATGCAGCCCCAACCCCCCAAAAAAATCAGACCTACAGTGTGTCCTACAAAAGACATGTATCCCCTATCCACAGGATAGGGGATACATGTGTGATCGCTGGCAGCGATAGGGAGAACGGGGGACCGAAAGTCCCCTGAAGTTCTCCATGACTAACCTTTGACTTCTGGCGTTTGCGCAGCTCAATAAAAATGAAAGGAGCGCTGGTCACGCATGCGCACAAGTGCGACCGGCGCTCCATTCATTTCTACGGAGCTGCCGACACAGACCCCGGAAGTCAGAGGTTTGTGATGGAGAACTTCAGGGGACTTTCAGTCCCCCGTTCTCCCTATCAATGCAAGTGATCACACATGTATCCCCTATCCTGTGGATAGGGGCTACATGTCTTTTGTTTAATGGCAGAGAGGGGAGATGCCTCCCTGCTCTGCCGTAGTGTTCAGTGGCGTCGCGCTGTAGCAGCCATAGCGGCTGCTAGCGGAGCCTCCGGCCATGGTGGGAGCCCGTGCCAGCGGGCGACACGGGCCCCCTCATGCCGCGGGCCCCGTAGCAGCCGCTACGGCTGCTACAGCGGTAGTTACGCCACTGCTTAATATGCAAACGGTATGTACCAGAAACAAGTGCAAAAAAATAAAAAAAAATAATATGTAACTGTATGGAATTTGTGTTTCACTGAAAAAAAAAAAAAAAAAAAAGAAGTCTATATACCTTTTTTTGCATAATTGAATAGCATTGAAGCTTAACTATGGGTCCATCACAGTATATATTTGGATACATTTGTTTGGTATTAAAATGTGCCCTTCTGACATAGCCAATAAGCTTGTGAAAGTGGCATTGCACTCATCATGCCTAAACCAGTACTTACTGGTGAGGCGCCCCCTCCTAGTTGTTGGTGAGGCAGAGTCTGATTTGACAGACAGAATTATATTTTGCTCAGGCCTTTCTATGGTTGAACCAATCTCTGGTTTATCTGACTCTTTTTGTGTTCATTTTAATGTTCTACGGAGTTCAGGAGACAAATTTTAAGATAGATTGTTGTAATTTTTGAAACTTTTGCCTTGAATCACGACCGATGGAGAGGCCCAGGCTTAACCAGGTTCCGGCCGGTTAAGCCCCAGTGAAAAAAGGCTGAGAAGTCGCACCTCAAACCACTATAAAGTTTACTTTTAAAAAAAAGGTCTACATGTCAATAAAGATACAATAAAAACTGTTGTGTCGCCTAAAACTATTGCCTCTAAGATTTTCTTCTTTTCTTTTCCAACAGATGAGCAATGCAAAGATAAATACTACAACTGCAATGTGGTGGTACAGGCCAGGCTTTGTGTATACACCTATTATAAAACGGCTTGTTGTGCTTCCTGTGTGAAAGCCGCCAGTAGGCAATCAGGATTCCTAGGACGAAGATAACAACTACTGAATCTTTTATCCAAGACGAGGCAGCAGCAAAACAGTGACAATTATTGATCTGACTTCCTTGCCTCTGGTTATACAGTACAAACTTCTCATTTTATGCCACATGGGACTTCATTACCAGCGACATAGCTCTTTAAATTGCCACAATTGTTATAGGAATGTTTGACTTCTTTTTTAATAATATGAGCTGAGAATTTTTCACACTATTTTAAACTTGACTTTGTGCACACTGTTGGAGGAATACAATACCCATTCTTCACCAATTAGAAGAGCCAAATAAAGAGGCACAGATTTGGCATCTATTTTTTTACTTGGATTAATTGTGGGTATTTTGTGTTCTGTAAATAATCAAGAAATTGTTGTAGTTTAATTAGATTGGGATGTTGGATTAAAAATCTTGTAAATAATGATTTTATATATAAAATGGAAATGCTGCAGTCTTGTGGCTCCTGTTAGTATGATAGAATATGGTGTGGTATAATGATGTTGGGTTATGGTAAATGTTTTATAATTTGTCAAGAACAAATCGGGGGTCAAAGTTTGTATTCGAGGAAGCTGCTCATTTAAGTGCATTGTAACTATTGTATGAACCTACAGTAGAAAATATATCTACCAAACTTACATTTCTTTAGAAAAATCTCACATCTGTCCAGTTGCCGTCCCTATACATGTGCACTGTATATACAGGTCCTGAAAAACAAGCAGTACCCTGTTCCTTCGATATTTGTTTTCAAACTTGCAATAAGGATCCCTTATTTTAGGAGGGATGAAAAGCATTATGAATTGCAGGCCAAGTCTCATCACACTGACGTCCTGTAGTATATGAACTAATGTTAGACAATATTACCAGTGACTTGTAGCTTTTGAACAGCCTTCATGAAAACTATAACTACAATTTTTACTGTGGTTAACTATATTTGTCAGGTCTGAAATTACAATCTACTAAAATTTCATTAACGTGTTTACTTCTCGCATGAAAACTATATGTGCATACAATTTTTTTGTATTTATCTTGAAATGTTTGCCCTTTATATTGAAATGATGACAGTTCTTTTTGACAAAAATTAAAGAGGTTGTATGAGATCAGAATAAAGAAGTATTTTTTTATTCAGAAACAGCGCCACATCTGTCCATGGGTTGCGTTTGATATTGATATTTAGCCCTATTTAAGTAAATACTGCAATACCAGACACAGCCCATGCACACGAGTGGCACTGTTTCTGAAAAAAGAGGAGACACTTTTTTTTATTTTTTACAACACTTTAATTATGCTCCTGGACCTGTAATCTTATTAATGCAGAACTTAGTCCAATATAAAAAATGAAACTCAAAGTCTATGGATGATTTCATTAAAGACCAGTTGTATTGACTAACTCAAATGAAAAATAATATTTGTTTGTATGATGATTTTGACAAGAACAACTAGAGATTTTTTCTTACAGCTATGTTTTCACAGACATGGAGTGCATCTTGATCTCTCAGGCTGTTTTGGGGTTCCACACATTGTTAAAGAGTTTCATATGGGAGCAGAGGTATAGATAGCGGGGGAGCAGGGGGCGGTGGCAGTCCATCGGGGAGCCAGTAAATCTCTAGGTGGTCTCCTGCTCCTTGTAGCCCACAGGCGCTGCCCAGAGCGGCACACCAAGAGACATCTTAATTTGCTAACTGTGGCAAGTGACAAGATGTCATCTTGCCATTGTTAGTGAATTAAGATGACATCTTGAGAGTTGCGTGTTGCGTGTAGTGGAGCAGCGGCTGGCCTGTCTTCTACTTTCATGGGCCCCTCCTTAACGTGTCCACAGGCGGTCACAGATGATCAGAGAAGCAGCATATTCGATAGAGTTCAGTTTTGCCCTAACAGTGACAGAGCTAAGGGTGCCGAGGAGAAAGTAAAGGTCCCACCCAGGCAGCAGGCGGATACTGCCAAGAAAAAATATAGGTATTTACTATTGTAATACACAAACCGTTTTACAATTCAATTGATTGTCATCCTCTCCTCCTCATTCTAAGGCTGGGTTCACACGACCTATTTTCAGGCGTAATGGAGGGGTTTTACGCCTCGAATTACGCCTGAAAACACGGCTCCAATACGTCGGCAAACATCTGCCAATTCATTTCAATGGGTCTTATGATGTACTGTGCCAACGACCTGTAAATTTTACGCGCCGCTGTCAAAAGACAGCGCGTAAAATAACAGCCTCGTTAAAGAAGTGCAGGACACTTCTTGGGACGTAATTGGAGCCGTTTTTCATTGAATCCAATGAAGAACAGCTCCAAATTACGTCCGTAATGGACGCCTCGCCAAACGCGAGTACGAGCAATTACGTCTGAAATACAGGAGCGGTTTTCTCCTGAAAACAGTAATTTCAAGACGTAAATGCAGTTATCGTGTGCACATACCCTAATAGGGAACTATTACTCCCGGAATGCTTTGACAACTGCAGACCTTCAGGACCTGCTCAGAGTTTTAATTTTCTTTACAGCTGCGGAGCCGCAGATTTCATTCTCTTCTTAACCCCTTCCTGCCTTGTGGCATAATATTAGAGCGAGAGCCACTTCTTGCTATAGGTCATATGTAGGTCACAGGTTTTTCTGATGGAGATTGTCTTATCTAAGTTTTTAATGTCTCAGCTAAGCCTTCCTTTGACTCAACATAATAACTTAGTGCTTTGCGAAAGTGTTTTTCTTGTCTTGTTGCATTACAGCCTTAAATTAAAATGTTATTTTGGGGGATTTTAACTATTTGATTTACACAACATAACTACCACTTTGAACGTGCAAAATACTTTTTACTGTGACACAATCTGCAATTAAAGGGGTATTCCAGTCCTTAAAAACTGATGGCCTATCCTCAGGAGTAGAGATGAGCGAACCGGGACAACCGAACCCGGTTTCGGTCCGAACATCGGGAAAAGTTCGGTTTGCAGCGAATCCGAACTTCACCGGGTTCGGCCGAACCCGTTTTGACCGAACCCGGTCAAAAATATTATACAAATCGGCAGCCACTTGTCTCTATCAATCACTGATAGAGAAAAGAGGCTGCTGATTAAAAATAAAATAAAAAGCATTTCCTACGTACCCGGTCGTTGTCTTGGTGATGAGTCCCTCTTCTTCCTCTAGTCCGACCTTCTTTTCTGACGCGTCAGCCTGTGATTGGCTGCAGAGGCCTCTGCAGCCTGTGATTGGCTGCAGAGGCCGCGGCAGCCTGTGATTGGCTGCAGCGGTCACATGGGCTGTATCGTCATCCAGGAATGTCGGGCCGGATGTCGAGAGGGACGCGTCACCAAGGCACTGGCCAGTGGACCGGACTGGAGGAAGCAGAAAGTTCTCGGTAAGTATGAACGTCTTTTTTTTTTTACAGGTTACTCTATATTCTGATCGGAATTCACTGTCCAGGGTGCTGAAACAGTTACTGCCGATCAGTTAACTCTTTCAGCACCCTGGACAGTGACTATTTACTGACGTCGCCTAGCAACGCTGCCGTAATGACGGGTGCACACATGTAGCCAACCGTCATTACGGGGCCTCATGCACACGACCGTAAAAACACCCGAATTACGACCCGAAATAGCGGGCCCATAGACTTCTGCTAGCCACGGGTACCTTCCCGTTTTCTCACGGGAAGGTGCCCGTGCCGTTAAAAAGATAGACCATGTTCTATTTTTTTATTTTACGGGCCGTGCTCCTATACTTTATAATGGGAGCACGGCTCGGAAAAACGACCGGCTGTGCTCATCTCCTGAAATACTCTGTGCTGCCTTAAACTCTGTGGACAGGTCAGGATCCTGTTTCTTTTAAATTCTGCTAGGGAACACGCTTGATCCACTATATAAGGCTGCGCTACAGTGCAGCATTTAAAAGAAACAGGATCCTGACCTGTCCACAGAGTACAGGAGTGGAGGAGAGGTAACAGACTGAGAGCTACGTAATGGTAAGAGCAGAGTTCACAGCAGCACAGAATCTGCACGCTCCTCTCCTGAAATACTCTGTGCTGCTGTGAACTCTGCTCTTACCATTACGTAGCTCAGTCTGTTACCTCTCCTCCACTCCTGTCCTCAATAACACCTTCACATGATTGGCAAGTCACCACCCCGCACAAGATCCGAACGCTCATCTCCTGAAATACTCTGTGCTGCTGTGAACTCTGCTCTTACCATTACGTGGTGACTTGCCAATCATGTGAAGGTGTTATTGAGGACAGGAGTGGAGGAGAGGTAACAGACTGAGAGCTACGTAATGGTAAGAGCAGAGTTCACAGCAGCACTGAATCTGCACGCTCATCTCCTGAAATACTCTGTGCTGCCTTAAACTCTGTGGACGGGTCAGGATCCTGTTTCTTTTAAATGCTGCACTGTAGCGCAGCCTCATATAGTGGATCGAGCGGGTTCCCCAGCAGCATTTAAAAGAAACAGGATCCTGACCTGTCCACAGAGTTTAAGGCAACACAGAGTATTTCAGGAGAGGAGCGTGTGATTGGCTGCAGAGGCCGCTGCAGCCTGTGATTGGCTGCAGAGGCGGTCACGTGGGATGAAGCGTCATCCCTGGAGGCCGGCATTCTGACGTCATCCTGACGTGCGTGACCGCCACTACAGCCTGTGATTGGCTGCAGCGGCGACATGGATGAAACGTCATCGCTGGAGGCCGGACAGGAGGAATGTAAGTATGAACGTATTTTTATTTTTATTTTATTACATTAAAATTTTATTTTCCGCGCGCTGAGCATGGTACTGTCAAGGTTGCTGAAAAAGAGTTAGTGCAGCCCATTAACTCTTTCAGCACCCTGGACAGTACCATGCTCGGCGCACGGAAATTACAGGTTCGGTCAGAACTAGTTCGGTCCGAATCTAACTTTTTCGTGAAATTCGGCGAACTAGCCGAACCAAACTTTTCATAAGTTCGCTCATTTCTACTCAGGAGTCACTTTGATGGGAGAAGTCTGCAATAATGTGAATCTCCGCTATATCTGTGTCGACGATTCACAGTAAGCAAAAATAAATGAAGGGGAAGCAGCGCTCGTACGAGTTCTGCACCCCCATCAAAACAGCTGATCGGCGTGGTTCCCAGGAGTCGTACCCCGATCGATCAGCTATTGATGGCCTATCCTGAGGATAGGCCATACATTTTTAGGGATTGGAGAACCCCTTTAAGACAAAAAAAACAAACAATAATGTGCATAATTATTTACCCCTTAAAAGTAAATATTTTGTGGAGCTGTCTTTTGCTGCAATTACAGATGTAAGTCTCTTGGGTTATGTCTCTATTAGCAGAGCACATATAGACACGGGTGTTTCTGCCCATTCGTCCAGTCAAAACTGCCCCAACTCCTTCAAGTTTGATGGGTCCGAGTTGGTATACAGCAGTCTTCATCTCATGCCACAGATTCTCAATTGGATTGAGGTCTCGGCTTTGACAAGGAAATTCCAAGACATTTACATGTTTCCCCCTTAAACCCCTACAATGTAGCTTTAGCTGTATGTTTAAGGTCAATGTCCTGCTGGAAGGTGAACATCTGTCCCAGTTTCAAATCTCTGGCAGGCTGAGGTTTTTCTCAAGAGTTGCGCTGTATTTATTGCCATCCGTCTTTCCTTCAATCCTGACCAGTTTTCTAGTTCTGGTTGATTTTTGTTTTTGCTGCCTCCACCATGCTTCACTTCACTTGCGGTGACGGGAACCATAGGGTATGTGCCCTACAATGTGTTTTCCATAATGGCCATAAAGTTGTTTTATTTTTATCTGACCAGAGACCTCAAAGGCAGGTATAATATTATATACACAATATCCGTTTTGGAGCTGCAGTGCAGCCACCACCACAGATACAAATAGCAGAAAAGTGTGTCTTTCTCTCACTGCTTTATCGCTTGTTGTTTAGGCCCACTTCTTCCCCACTTTTATTTACTCCTAAGTTGGCGTCCAGAAAAACAGTCGCTCTCCCAAAGTACGGGAGCGAGTTTAGAGAAGAAATCCTCAGCTAGAGAAAACGAGGGGGGAAAAAAAGAGAAAAGACATTGGGGGAAATCCGTATAAAGATGGTATTTGGACTTTACCTTCTAAAGCTTATATAATAAACCTCGTATAAAAGCATATCATCACACACGTTGATCAATTCCAGGATTAAATGTTACTGGTTTCGCTCATTTGACATAAACAACTTCCAGGTAAAAGTTGTGTAGAGGAGGGCGAATACCATCAGGGACAAACTAGTGAAAAATCATATAAAAGGAAAACAGTATAATGACATAGGACTGAAGGGCTTTTTATCTTACCAGAAATGCAAGGTATGCAAAACCCTGAAACCACTAAAAAACCACACATTTCTCTGGAACTAATAATAAAAAAAATCTTACCTAAAATGGGAACTAATAGAATGCCATAGTAGGAACGTGGTATACGGACTGCATTTGTGGTATACAGTATGTGGGCCGCACTGGTAAGAAAGTAAAAACACGCCTTAATGGGCATCTTAAAAATATCCGTAAGGATTTGCTAAGGCACAATGTATCAGCACACTTTGCTAGGATTCATAATAGGGATCCTAACGGGTTGCAGGTTATTGGTATTTGCAGAATTGAATACAATTGGAGGGGAGGAGATATCATACAATCACGATCTCAAAAAGAAACACAGGAATACATTTTTCTGTTAAACACCATATCACTTGCGAGCTCAATATAGAATTAGATCTTAACTTTCATTGGGAAGTGCGAGTAGAAATGGTCTAGACTTCTTTAATTTTATTATATTTATGCCTTTTGTAATGTGCTTATGATGTTTTTGGCTTATGCCCTTTTGACCCGGAAGTTGTTCAAGTCAAGTCCTTTTATAGATCACATTTGACCCCAGGATCACACCCCTGATGTAGCCAGACTGGGCAAAACTAGTTGAGTTTGATCCTGAAGTTGATCAACATGTTTGATGATATATATTATAAAAATGTTTATCCTTTAAGTTTTAGAAAACGAAGTGCAAATACTGTCTTTTTATGGATTCTACTCCGTGTTTCTTCTCTCCTCCGGTTTCTTCTTATAATCTGTCACTTACTGCGAAGGGCTCCTACTAGGTCTGAGTCACGACACAACCACATTGACTTTCATTGCTTCCAATGTGGACTACAGTACACAGCAAACTCTTTGGATGTGCGACCTGTGTCGTGCCCAAATTTGCTGTGTAGTTTCAGCCTGAATATATATAATCAATTAATATATAGATAAAAAATAGTAATCTTAATTTGTATAACACAAAAATCTGCATTTCGATAGACCATGAAAATTGTAACATCTTTATACATCTATCTAAATGCAGATTTTTTGTGTCATATAAAGATTATTATTATTATTATCTCATTTCTATCTAACTCATATATATTGATAAATAGTATCGTTTTAGGCTGGGGCTGCACAGCAACTTTGGCCACGACACAGGTCGCATGACCAAGATTGCTTTGTCCGGTAGCCTACATCGCAAGTAAGATACTATATCTCTCTCGCTCTCTCTCTCTCTCTCTCTCGTGTGTATATTGATATATAGACAGAGAGATAGATAAAAATATATTTATTGGGAAGGAAAAAAAGTGTGTTTGTTTTACATTACTTACTACTAAGAGAGGGTGAAGATACAACCAATAGAAAAGTTTGTTATTTACTAACAAACTTTTCTCTGATCTTTGTGACAGGCTTCACACGACTGGAGACCACACTGATTGGTCTTTGGGTAATGCTCTGTGATATCAGCGGTCTATAGACCGCTGTATCACAGAGCTCTAGCCAGCAGGGAGAGCACCAAAGAAAGTAGATTTCCAGGACCAGGGCCAATTCTAGCTTTTCTGCTGCCTGAGGCGAAAATGGAAATGTGCGTATTTTGCACATCACGCACCCATTGGAAAATCACGGAAGCCACATGCTTTTCTGTTTACAAACATCCAAACGGAGTGTCATAATGATGGCGGCTGCGCGAAAATCACGCAGCCGTGCATCATACGGGGCTGACACACGGAGCTGTTAAATGCCTTTTGCGCACGCAAAACGGCACATTTTTTGCATGCGCAAAACGCACACGCTCGTGTGAATCCGCCCTAAGTCATAGATTAGTTGGACTACTTCGATAATGTAAGTTTTTTTTGTTGTTTTTTTTAAATAATATGGTTAAAGAGGGTTGTGTGGGGGAGTTTTTATTTCAATAAAAAACTTTTCTTATGTGTTTGTTTTTTTTAAATTACATTACCGCCTTTGTAATGGCCGCTGTCTGCTTGACGGCGTCCATAGTAAGGCAGGGCTTAGCGTTAGCCAGTAAAAAGGCTAACCGTAACCACCCATTATTACCTCATTACCCACCGCCACCAGGGGTACCGGGAAGAGCTGGGTACCACCCAGTACCCGATCATCTGTAGTGATGCTCGGGTACTGGAGCGACTACAGGCTGGTATTATAAGGCTGTGAGGGACAAAAACCCAAACGGACCAGGGTTTTTTGTTTTCCCACCCTGCCTGCTGCTGCTTTTTTGTATCTGTCTGGTTATGAAAAATGGGGGGACCCCACGTAGTTTAAAAAAAAAAAAAAAACTACGTGGGTTCCCCCTAATATTTCATAACCAGCAGGATACAACATAACAGCAGCAGCCTAGCATTACCAGGATGGGAAGGGCCAAGGTTTCTGTCCCTTGCCAGCCTGATACCAGCCTGCGGCCGCCCCAGTGCCCGTCCTTCACTACAAATGGTCGGATACTGGATTGCAACTGGCTCTTCCCGGCACCCCTGGTGGCGGTGGGTCCCAATGTAATAATGGGTGGTTAGTGTCTGCCTTTTTACTGGCTAACGCTAAGCTCCGCCTTAGTAGTGGACGTCAACAATCAGACAACTGCCATTACTAAGGTGGTAATAAAGTATTAAACAAACAGAAACAAAATATATATATATTTTTTTAAATAAAAAACGCCCCCACACAAACCTTTATTTTTTAAATAAAATGGTCAAAGTGTAAATCAATCGACGTAGTCCAACGAATCCTTAATATAGTCCAAACGGTCCAGCGGAACCTGCAAAACAAAAATTTGCAATAAGAAAAATAAAAAAAAAGTATACTCACTCACAGGAGTCTTCGGTCTTCTCCCCTGTGCCGCAATAGAAACTAGAGGTCAATAAAGTCTAATTTCTATTGTGGCGCACAGGACCTATCGATGCGTCAAAAATATTAATAGATAATTCTGGCCCATCTGGGAAGTCCTGTGTGCCAGAAAAAGCTAACGCAGGGACTCCTCTAATAAAAATGATAACACCTTTCTTTTAAAGTGTTACTTCATTTTTAAAATTTTTTGACATGTCACACTGACATATCAGAAGTTTTGGCCGGTGGACATCAGAGCACTGGGACCCACACTGATCGCTAAAACGAAGAGGCAGAAGTGCTTGGGTGAGCGCTGTGAGTCTTTGAGCCCATATACCGATCCAAGAAAAGCCAATCAGAAACTAAGCGGCACAGCGCTCACCCGATCACTTCGGACGCTTCATTTTAGCGATCAGTGGGGAACCCAGTGCTCGGACCCCCACCAATCAAAACTTCTGACATGTCAGTGTGATGTGTCAAAAGTTTTTTTTAAAGTTTAGTTACACTTTAAAGGAAAGGTGTTACAATTTGAAGCAGTCAGACCCCCCTTCCCCCTCGGCCTCCTTGCACTATAATAACTACTGAAGATGCTATGGGGGAAATTATACTGCATGGGGGGTCTGAGTGTCCGACTCTGATGGCTCTGTGGGGGGGGGGGTTCCCCCCATATAGTTCTCAGCAGTCAGATGCTCCGGCCCCCTCCCTTACAGTATAATAACTACTGAGGGCTCTGTGGTGGGGATTAGACTGTAGGGGGGGGCTGAGCATCTGACTGACTGCAATACCCCCATAGAGCCCTTAGTAGGTAATATACTGCTAGGGCAGATCATGCAGGGCCGGCCTTAGGTTAGATGGTGCCCTGTGCGGGGGACTTACTGCCCTTTATAAATACAGGCAAATATACACATTATATATATATATATATATATATACACACACACACGCGTAAAAAACCCGTTCCAAACAGGACGCAACCAGATCAGAGAGTGCTGATGAAGGGAAGAGCCCAGGTGTGTTTAAATAATGATAGCCACTCCCACTAACCTTGAGGGGAGTGGTGTGTTGGGCATGGAAGTAAATGTGTAATGGGAAAAATAATAAAGTACTGTGTATGGTGTACATGTGAGGTATAGGGGACATTACTAAGTGTAGTGTATAGAAATCAGGGCTGTGAGTGATACAAAAACGTGAGTGGAGTGTGTAAAACATTGAGGCATAGTGTTTGGATAGTGAGGCACAGCATATATCGCCGAATAGCAGCCTATTTTGAATGCCCATACTGTAAGAGAGCAGGCTGCCCTGCATGCAGTGCCAAACATCCGTACACCAGGCTATCCCAGCACGATAAGACCCGGCCGTGTCCTGAAAAAAAGTTATGTACAATGTAAGTAACCATGAAAAAACATGGGGTATTAGTTGTCGTTTTGGCCAAAAGAACGCAAGCTCGCAATCCATGTCACGGATCCCCACACTTGCGAATCCCTACCTGTGGTTTTAATTACATATATACAGACAGACACACGGCATGTATACATATACAGACATACACTACCGTTCAAAAGTTTAGGGTCACTTAGAAATTTCCTTATTTTTGAAAGAAAAGCACAGTTTTTTTCAATGAAGATAACATTAAATGAATCAGAAATACACTCTATACGGCGTGGCTTGCTGAGCATGTAGAGAGCCGCACGTTGGTGAGCTCCTGCAGAGAACTCCTTAAACTATCCGATACTTTGCCTGAGGTGATCTATAATTAGCGAAACATACCTGGATTGCTGTACCTCTGCTGATTTTCACTTGCTGTGGTGAATGAGGGTTGGTGAGCTGAAACATGACCAGAAGTAAGGCACGATGTACTCAGAGACCGGTGGACCAGGATCTGCAAGATGGCGACGGGGAGGAAATGCGGGCTGTGCAGCATGTTGAGCCGGTGGTTACGATCGCGGACAGACTGGAGCGTTTTGCCTGTACTGCAAATGAGCCCAGGGAAAGGTGCACTGGGGAGCAGCATATTCCTGATCCTGTTGTTCTCGATGGGACTGCAGCAGTGAGTGCTACGGCCTCCAGGGCAGCTGAGAAGCTGGCTGGTGAATCAAGGAGGGAGTCGATATCTGTGCAGCAGGCAATGGATGGAGGTGAGCCTACATTAAGAGACGTTTTCTTGGCTATTAACTACTGCAATTCCACACTGTCTACCTTGAATGTGAAGGTGGGTGCCATGAAGGAAGATATCGCTTTTATTAGGCACGATATGCAAAAAGTTAATGAGCGATTAGGTGAAGTGGAGGGACGGGTCACAGACCTGGAAGATAATATGTTTAAAACCATGAAAGATTCAAAAAAAATCGACACAAGAAATTGTTGCCTTATTTAAGAAAAACCGACGACCTAGAAAATAGGTTACGTCGTAATAATGTCAGACTGATTGGAATACCGGAAAAATCGGAAGGTCTGAACTGCACGGAATACCTGGAAAAATGGCTTCGTACTTCGTTTGGGGATGACACCTTCACACCATTATTTGCTATTGAGCGGGCTCACCGTGTGCCGACTCGCCCATTTCCACCTGGGCACCCACCGAGGCCTATACTGGCTAAGTTACTACACTATAAAGACCGGGATATTATTCTACGGAAAGCGAGGGAATGCCCGGATCTGGTTATAAATGGTGGAAAAATTTCCATATTTCCGGATTACTCAGCAGAAGTACAGAGTAAAAGAGCGAGATTTCTAGATGTCAAGAAGAGGCTGAGAAATCTTCAAGTGGCGTATTCTATGCTATACCCAGCAAAGTTGCGTGTCGCAGCTTTGGGAGGAATTCATTTTTTTGAAAATCCGCAAGTGGCCATGCAATGGCTTGATGGACACGAGAGGCAACTATGTGTCAAGACGCCCTGAAATATGTTTCATATATCCTATTTTTCTGGTCATATATCCTGTATTTTGATTAATGAAATGTAAAGGAATGAATATGTGATCTAATCTGTTGTTATTTACTGGTCTCTAAGGCAGCACTGATGGGCTTTATGCCCTGCAAGTTTATTGTTATATTTTTAATGCAGGATACGTGTTTAGATAAAATGGTCATACGATCTGTACCATTCTATTGTGGTTTTGTATATTTCATTAGTAGGAATCTCAACGCCCACTCTCTCGGTGAGAGAGGTTTACTATGTTTATATGTGGGGTTTTCTTTTGGGGTGATTTTGGGAATAAAGTCGGTACCTAGTTGGATTGTACACCGCTGTTTACAGATGACACATGTACGGCTAAATATTGTGTTTTATTCTAAATATGGCGAATTCAGTCAGATTTATTAGTTGGAATATTAGGGGAATGGCTGATGCCACAAAGCGTCAGGCCATTTTTAAACTTATTAGTGAGCACCAGCCAGCGATTGTCTGTCTGCAAGAGACACATATGATAACTGACAGACTACAACAGCTAAAGAGGAGGTGGGTGGGATTTAGTGGTCACTCTACATACTCAGTATATTCTAGGGTAGTAAGTTTTTTAGTACATAAACAGATTCCATTTAATTGTCTGGATATGGAGGTGGACACAGAAGGTCGATATATTTGTGTACTTTGTACCATATATTCAAAAATGTTTATAATAATATCTATATACATACCTCCTCCTTTTTGTAATAGAGTCTTATTAAAGGCCATGTCTTTTGTGGCGGATAAACCAGGGATACCTTTACTCCTACTCGGGGATTTCAATAATATTCTTGATTCCAACTGGGACAAATGTAGAGAGGGTGACAGGAGTGAAGGGAAGGTTGGGACTCCATTTGGTACATTGGTACAAGAAATAGGATTGTTGGACATATGGAGATTACAATACCCTCGTGAACGGGAGTTTTCCTGCTGTTCATCCACGTATTCTTCTTTATCCCGTATAGATCTGGCCTTGGGGAATGAGGGTATGATGCCCTTAGTTAATCAGGTGGAGTATCTACCTAGAACGTTATCAGATCATTCTCCCATTAGGGTCACGGTTGATATTAATAACCAGAGTCCCCAACGCCCGAGAATCTGGAAGCTGAACGCTTTCTGGCTGACTTTGGTTGATGGGCAAGGTTTCGTTGCCCAAAGGCTAGAGGACTATTTTCAAATTAATTGTGGCTCTTCTTCTGTTCCGTATGTATGGGATGCAATGAAGGCGTATTTGAGAGGCCTGTTTATGCAGGCAATTAGCAGGCACAAAACAGCTACTAGGGTGGAGGATGTGAGACTACATGAAGAAATGAGTAAGGCAGAAGCGGCATTTATTTTAAATCCTACTGTGGTGCAGCAAATGAGTTTGCGAAGAGCACAAGTGGCACTTAATTTACATCTGTTAGCTGTAGCGAGCAGAAAACGGCAGGTTTTTGCACAGAATACCTTTGAAGAAGGAGAAAAGGCTGGTCATATGCTAGCAGTGGTAGCAAAGGCACATCAGGGGGTAACACATATCCCTGCTTTAAAAACGGCGAAGGGCCATTTAGTTACAGAGAACTTGGAAGTTGTAAAAGTTTTGAGAGACTTTTATTCAGACCTATATACCTCCAAGGTGCATCCATCTACATCTGATATTTATACATTCTTAAATAAAGCAGAGCTCCCTAAGCTGTCAGGAAGAGCCAAGGCACTTCTGGATTCTCCACTCACGTTGGAGGAATTGGAAGAAGCGGTCAAACAGATGGCTAATGATAAGGCACCTAGGGCGGACGGGCTACCAGTTGAAATATATAAAAAATACTCTGAGGTGCTCTTGCCCAAATTATTAGAAGTATTTAATTATTCATTGGATTGTGGTTCTTTGCCAGCTTCTATGCAAGAAGCCATTATTGTGGTCTTGCCAAAACCCGGGAAAGATCCGCAATTAGCTGATTCTTATCGACCGATTTCATTATTAACATCTGACGTTAAGATTCTGGCAAAGGCATTAGCTCTGCGGTTGAATGGCGTTATTTCTACCATTATACACCCGGATCAGACCGGCTTTATGCCTGCTAGGTCGACAGCCATGAATTTGAGACGTTTATTTTTAAATCTTCAGCTGAGGGCAGACAATGTAGGCGAAAGAGCCATTTTTTCACTGACAAAGCGTTTGACAGTGTGGAATGGCAATATCTTTGGTGCACCTTGGAGGCTATGGGTTTTGGACCATCTTTTATAGCATGGATTAAGGTCCTGTATTCTTGCCCTACAGCCAGAATACAGGCAAATGGAGGATTGTCTCCCCGGTTTGCTCTTGAAAGAGGGACTAGACAGGGATGCCCATTATCACCCCTCCTGTTTGCCGTGGCAGTAGAGCCCTTGGCAGTGCGCATACGTCTGTCTGATGATATTAAGGGCTTCTTGTATGGCTCGGTGCAAGAAAAGGTAGCGCTTTATGCAGATGATATGCTTCTATACTTGGGGGATATGGGTAGCTCTCTGGCAGAAACAATATCCCTAATTGAGAAATTTGGGGCATTGTCTGGGTTTAAAATAAATTGGGATAAATCCCATCTGCTCCCTGTGGATTCAATGTGCTCTATACCAGGGGTGCATGGGGTACCTGTAGGATGCGTTAAACATCTTAAATATTTAGGGATCAAGATCTCGACCTCCACTTCTGAATATGTTGCTCTCAATTTGCAACCCCTTCTGGTCAAATTTAAAATGAAAATAATGGCTTGGTGTAAATTACATCTGACAGTTGTGGGTAGGGTCAATCTTATTAAAATTATCCTAATGCCACAATTATTATATTGTATATTTTACATAACTCCCCTGTATGGATCTCATTACGCAACTTTTATTATATTAATGCACTTTTTATGGACCTAATATGGCGGAAGGGTCGCTCAAGAATTAGATTAGAAATTCTACAGCGCGCAAAGCATGACGGCGGTCTGGCCCTACCCAACCCTTGGATATATTTTCTTGCCTCCCAATGTCAGCACTTTAAGGTGTGGGGGGAAATTATATCAAAGGGATCCAATGGATCGATTCTACAGGCACAGTTTGGACCATCTGTATTATTCTCAGTATTGGAGGCAGGTCACTATGTTGGCGGGCAGGAATACGCCCACATATACACTAATGCGTAAAGTATGGGATAAAGTCCGAGCTATTAGAGATATGGGGGTTTGCACAATTTTTACACCTTTATGGAGGAATAAGGCGCTTCCGGAATTCTTCTCTCTTGAAGGATTTGAGGGTTGGAAAGCAAGAGGCATCCTTTATGTCTCCCAGTTGCTCCAGGAGGATGTATTTAAAACTTATCAACAGATCCAAGAGGAGTTTGAATTACCTCGAAATTCCCTCTATCAATACTTACAGATAAGACATGCTTTTGATGCCCAGAAGAAGGCGGTGGATTTGGCAATACACGCAGATGGGGTGTTGTCTGTTTTACATACCGGGAGTGTTACATCGGGGGTTATTTCACATATTTATCAGTTGTTGATCAGTAAATTTTTTGATAAATACCCCCTGATGGCTTCTAAAAAATGGGAAAGAGATATGGGTCCCATCTCTGAAGAACAATTGATAGATATTATGAAAGCAGTTCCGAATACTTCTCTTAGTGAGGCTGGGCGCCTTTCTCAATTATATATTATCCATAGAGTATACAGGACTCCTAAATTTCTTTTTCATATTGGGGTAAGGAGTGACTCGAAATGCCCCAGATGCGCGGAAGAGGAGGCTGACATATGCATATGTTGTGGTCCTGCCCACAGTTAACCACATACTGGATGGATGTACTGAAGGTGATTCAGAAGGCCTATGGACCTGTGCTGCAAGGGACTCCTATGGAATGCGTTTTGGGATGTATTATGGACACCCCACCCTCTACTTTGGAGCGGTTGGCTATTGTGAGGTTGCTATATATAGCTAGAAAACTAATTGCCCTACATTGGATACAAGGCGCCCCGCCGACTAGGAGCGAATTCATTGCAAAAGTGAATAAAATGATTGTATTGGAAAAGGTTGTCTATGTAAAGCGCAAAACGCTTAAAAAATTTGAATCCATATGGGGACCATGGGTAGGGGTAATGGAATCTGTATTATAACATTTATTCAAGGACTCTGTATGACCGCCAGCCTTTACACGGTATTGGGGTTATGTATATAGATGTGGGATAAGGAGAAGGGGGGAAATAGAGGATTAAATATATGCCATATATTATATCTGTTTTGTATTATACATGCTTGTACATGATTAAGCTACTTGACATTTGGAAAATGATCTGTCCCATGTACCTTGTATTTTGTGAATAATGTATTCGATATTTGGTACAATTTCTATTTCATATACTATCTAATTTGGAATTTTGTGACGGTGCCTGGGGGGAGGGTTTGGGATAGGGTTTGTTTAGTATGTTTTGTACTATATAATTTTGAAACTTCAATAAAAAAATTATCTGATTTAAAAAAGAAATACACTCTATACATTATTAATGTGCTAAATGACTATTCTAGCTGCAAACGTCTGGTTTTTAATGCAATATCGACATAGGTGTATAGAGGCCCATTTTCAGCAACCATCACTCCAGTGTTCTAATGGTACATTCTGTTTGCTAACTGTGTTAGAAGGCTAATGGATGATTAGAAAACACTTGAAAACCCTTGTGCAATTATGTTAGCACCGCTGTAAACAGTTTTGCTGTTTAGAGGAGCTATAAAACTGACCTTCCTTTGAGCTAGTTGAGAATCTGGAGCATTACATTTGTGGGTTCGATTAAACTCTCAAAATGGCTAGAAAAAGAGAGCTTTCATGTGAAACGCGACAGTCTATTCTTGTTCTTAGAAATAAAGGCTATTCCATGCGAGAAATTGACAAGAAACTGAAGATTTCCTACAATGGTGTGTACTACTCCCTTCAGAGGACAGCACAAACAGGCTCTAACCAGAGTAGGAAAGAGAAGTGGGAGGCCCCGCTGCACAACTGAGCAACAAGACAAGTACATTAGAGTCTCTAGTTTGAGAAATAGACGCCTCACAGGTCCTCAACTGGCAGGTTCATTAAATAGTACCCGCAAAACGCCAGTGTCAACGTCTACAGTGAAGAGGCGACTCCGGGATGCTGGCCTTCAGGGCAGAGTGGCAAAGAAAAAGCCATATCTGAGACTGGCTAATAAAAGGAAATGATTAATATGGGCAAAAGCACACAGACATTGGACAGAGGAAGATTGGAAAAAAGTGTTATGGACAGACGAATCGAAGTTTGAGGTGTTCGGATCACACAGAAGAACATTTGTGAGACGCAGAACAACTGAAAAGATGCTGGAAGAGTGCCTGACGCCATCTGTCAAGCATGGTGGAGGTAATGTGATGGTCTGGGGTTGCTTTGGTGCTGTTAAAGTGGGAGATTTGTACAAGGTAAAAGGGATTTTGAATAAGGAAGGCTATCACTCCATTTTGCAACGCCATGCCATACCCTGTGGACAGCGCTTGATTGGAGCCAATTTCATCCTACAACAGGACTATGACCCAAAGCACACCTCCAAATTATGCAAGAACTATTTAGGGAAGAAGCAGGCAGCTGGTATTCTATATGTAATGGAGTGGCCAGCGCAGTCACCAGATCTCAACCCCATAGAGCTGTTGTGGGAGCAGCTTGACCATATGGTACACAAGAACTGCCATTCAAGCCAATCCAACTTGTGGGAGGGCCTTCTGGAAGCATGGGGTGAAATTTCTCCCGATTACCTCAGCAACTTAACAGCTAGAATGCCAAAGGTCTGCAATGCTGTAATTGCTGCAAATGGAGCAAAGTTTGAAGGAGAAAATTATTATTTGAAATAATCATTATTTCGAACCTTGTCAATGTCTTGACTATATTTTCTAGTCATTTTGAAACTCATTTGATAAATAAGTGTGAGTTTTCATGGAAAACACAAAATTGTCTGGGTGTCCCCAAACTTTTGAACGGTAGTGTATGTATATATATATATATATATATATATATATAAAAAATTATAGTGATAGACAGATAGGGGAGCAGTATTCTCTTTTTCTCAATGTACATGTTAGAAGTTAAAGGTAGGGTGTCGCTAAAAAAAAAAAAAAAAAAAATTAGATCAATTTGCTTTGTGTTTTATTAAACATTTTTTTTATTTATTTGTGCGTTTGTGTTTTACTTTTTTTTTTCTAACTTTTTCTTCACTATGGGGGCCGCAATTTTTTTTTCATCTCTGTATGTGTCGTTTAACGACACATACAGAGATGGAATACGGCACATACTTACCCATAGAGAATGCGAACGGGAGCCGTTCGCATTCACTATGGTGTACGCCGTCTGTGTGGGAACGGCGCATGCGCCGCTCCCACACAGTCCAAATGTAAGGTCTTCGGCCGAGCGACATTCGGCGCCATTTTCTTGTGGACCGGAAGCCGCGGCCGGATAGTAAGATGACTACTTCCGGTCGCGGCTTCCGGACATGTGTTCTGAAGCAAGCACTAGGTGCGGAGGGAGCAGATGGAGCGGACAGACCGGAGGGAGCGGCGGCAGCAGGAGCAGGTAAGTTATGTCTGTGTATGTTCGTGTTTTAGTGTGTGATTACCACTGTATGTAAGCCTACTACACTGTGTATTCGCTCAAAAAATGGCGGCACACAGTGTAGGAGGTTTGAACATTCAATCCCCTCCTTTCTCCTGGCACTAGCCAGGATAAGGGAGGGGGAATTCTTTGAGCTCATTAGAGCGTGTGTGTTTACACCAAATTTGCAGCATAAAGCAATGTGGTTGCATTACCACATGCCAATGCTGCAATTTTGGGAATTGCTCCCTCTAGTGACCAGCACAGGGAAATGTTATAAATTAGAATCTAATTTATAATATTTCCTGGCTTGTGAAAAAATTATAAGAATGTCTAAATCGTGTAAACACTAACTGTTTAACTTAAAAAAATAAATACATTTCTAGCGACACATTCCCTTTAAGTTCCACCCACTGACTCAGAGAAAACAGAGATTAAGCCTGCAGAGGGCAAAACTGCAAGTCATAATGACCAGAAATAATGTTTTTCCTCATGTACACACGTCAGCTTATTTTGAGTTAGGTACGTTTTATAGGAAAACAACATTTTTTTCAACCAATTTATTTTATTGTTCCAATTCATCTCAAAATGAAAGGATTTTGCAACTAGTCTTTTTAAAAGGTTGAATAAAATCTATAATGCTTTTGCAACTCCTATACAGACCTTTGTGTCTCCTTGATAAAGTACAAAGATATTCCCTTTATAGTGAGACAGACGGATAGCAAAAGGACTACACAATGTTTTATAGTCTTACCATGGAAACATGTAAATCTACAAAAGGAGCTATAGTCACAAAGCTATAGATTTTTATTAATACTATTTGCAAAGGTGCTTTTTCTTTAAGGAAGGTGCACCATCCCTTTGAAGAAACTAAACCGATTTGTTGCAGATTTTCAACAGCATCGGGGTATGTTCACACGCAGAACTTTCAGGTGTATTCCGGAGCATAAACGCCTTGAAAACAACAAGCTAAACCCCTACAAACATCTGCCCTTTCAATGGTAAAAACAGCGTTTAGTTCAGAGGCTTTTTTTTTTTATGCTGCAGTAAAAGATAGCATGTAAAAAGAAGGAGCATGTCACTTCTTGAGCCATTTTTCATTGTGTCAATGGGAAAAAAAGCTCCAAAAAAGCACATCAAAAAATGATTGGCTATAAAAACGTCTGTTTTCCCTGATCCATGTAACTCCATTTACATAGATCAGTGATTGGAATATATGGGGACGAACGATCGTTAATATCATTTTTTGGCAGCAAAGAAGCCGATGAACTAGCTATTCAGCACGTTCAACTGTTCATTGCCCTGTGTAAACAGAGCAGTGATGGGGAACGAGCATTTGTATGAACTCTCGTTCGCCCAATCATTGACACATGTAAAAGGGCCTTATAGAGGATCTGTCTAGTTTATGAATTCCACATCTCCTAACTACCCTAATAGGCGCTTTGCTGCGGATAACTAGCGTGTGATTTTTTAAAAAACAAAACATTTATTATTTGCAAAGTTATGGGCATTTTTCAAAATATGCTAATTTGGCTATACTTGCCAAATGGGAGGGGACACTTTTCGCTCTGGGCGGTGTGAGGTTTTTTTGTAGGACGCGGTGCAGTCATTATACAGCTTCTCCCCCTTCCTGGCCCAGAAACACAGCGTGATCATATAGTGTACAGCTTCCATTCCGGACATTGGTTTTCACCTGGTGATACCTCCAGTTGTCTCACAGCTAGAACTTAGAATCTCATCTTTCTTATGCTATCAGAACCTGTTCTTGGTGGTCTACAGCCAGAGATATGGCTATTTGAAGCGATCCCTCTTCCCTTCAGCCGCAGTCTCTCATACTGTGTGAAGCAGCTTCATGCTGATAGGACAGCGTCAGACGCTGTGAGGTAGCTCCACCTCAGGAGAATCTCTGGTGTTCACACCCACTTGTCTAGTATAATCCTCATTTGCAGATTTAGAAAAAAGCTCATAACTTAATAATAAACTTTTTGGGACACAATTTTCACTAGCATTAGAAGTGTGACAGCGCCTATTAGATTAGCTGGGAGATAGGGCATTACTAAACTAGGGACAGATACGCTTTAAGATCTGTTGTACCTGGAGAGAAGTAGCACCTATACCATAATAATATCTAATGTCTATAGCTAGAAGAAACCTTTGATGGTACACATTTCTTTATTCAGCATCTTATCTTTAGGCTAGAAAATGTAAAGAATCAAATATGCTTTATAAAACGAGAAACTGTTCGCGATTGGAATAATAATAATAATTCTCCAACCAACCATTTTTATTTAATTTAGTTGTCTGCTTGAATTTCCTTGTAATAGGAAATCATAAGCATGATATGACGAGTTTTTATGGTGTTACTGGAAAAAAGGGGTGACAAAAGTCTAAATACTGAAGCAGGAGGAATGTAACATAACTTAAAGAAAATCCATTCATAGCAATTTAGAGTGTAATAACCATTTATTTTAATAGGACATAAGAAAGACACTGGTGTGGAAAGAAGACCACTGCATTTAGAAAACCTGTCCCCCCACCTTGCACAGTTTAGTAATAAATGTTATTGCAGCCTAGCATAAAAAAGAAGAAGAAAAGGAAAGGAAGGTATGAAGAAAAAGCGGAGTCAAAAACTGCATTGTGATTCTTATATTTGAGGGTAGGAACACACAGAGCGTATTCAGGGTGGATACACTGTGTCAAGCTGTGCAGTGTATCCGCCCTGAACACTGCAGGGAATGCCGTCCGAATAAATGCACCATAATGCGTTTTTCCGGCAGAATTTCCTTTGTGAAGCGGCGCCGGAAAATAACATTCATATACTTACCCCCTCCCTCTTCTGTGTGCGCAGTCCGGCCTCCTGGGATGACGTTGCAAGCCATGTGACGCTGCAGAGGTCACATGGCCTGCAATGTCATCCAGGGAGGCTGGACTGGAGAAATAGGGAACTCTGGGAAAGTATACCTTTAATTATATTTTTCCTTTACTTGCCATTTTTGCGGCAGCATCGCTGTGATTCCACCGCAAATATCGCAACACACAACTTTGTTGTGGGTTTAAGCATCCCTTTGAATTCAATGAGTAAACCCGCAACAAAGATCTGCGTGTCCGCAGTATTAATTGACATGCTGCGGTTGAAGTAACCGCACGTTGATATGTGCGGTTTTTGCGGTGCCATTTTCCCTCAGTGTGGGGACGAGATTTGTTGGAATCAAACCCACACTGCTGCTACTGTAATACGCTGAAGATTTTCCGCAATTAATCTGTTGTGGAATATCCACGGTGTTCACGCTGTGTGTGTTCGTACCCTCAGAGTTTATTTAAATACGTGTCCCCCACTAGGATCCATTTTAGGTTTACATGGAGAGAAAAAAAAAAAACACATGGGCCTCCAGAATGCAGTGTGAATTATAGGTTAACAAATTCTATCTAACACTTAGGGTATGTGCACACACACTAATTACGTCCGTAATTTACGGACGTATTTCGGCCGCAAGTCCCGGACCGAACACTGTGCAGGGAGCCGGGCTCCTAGCATCATAGTTATATACGATGCTAGGAGTCCCTGCCTCTCTGCAGGACAACTGTCCCGTACTGTAATCATGTTTTCAGTACGGGACAGTAGTTCCACGGAGAAGCAGGGACTCCTAGCATCGTACATAAGTATGATGCTACGAGCCCGGCTCCCTGCACTGTTTGGTCCACTACTTGCGGCCGAAATACGTCCGTCAATTACGGACGTAATTAGTGTGTGTGCACATACCCTTCGGGCCTGTTCGCATCAACGTCCGGCTTCTGTTCGATGCAAAGGCCGAACGAAACCCATGAATGGAATGCCAAACGGAAACCATAGCTTCTGTTTGCATTACCGTCGATTTCAATGGTAATGCTTCCGTTGCAATTGGTTTCCGTTCCGTAAGGCTTCAGTTTTTTAGCGGAAACAATAGCATTGTTGACTATGCTTTTGTTTCCGCGAAAAAAACAGAAACCTTATGGAACAGAAACAAACGGAAACCAATTGCGACGGAAGCGTTACAATTGAAGTCGATAGTAACGCAAATGGAAGCTATAGTTTCCGTTTGGCTTTCTGTTACTCGGACGGAAAGGTTGAACAGAACGCATAAACGAAAGCCTGATGCTGATGTAAACACAGCCTTATTTGAAAAAAAAAGTTAATGGCACATTTCCAATATAAAATAAAATCCATCTTGACAGGGGGGAAAAAAATACAAAACAAAACCACTAGCCTGAACCCATCTTTAAAAACACAAAAAGGCTTAAATCTCTTCAACTAATTTAAAAGACACTCAAATGGAAAGCTAAATATCAAACTGCAGTGCATTCTGCAGGTAGCACGTTTTAGAGCAGGATGAGATCAGCAGATCGATATAGAATTCTGTGCAAAAAGATTCAATATAACTTGTAATTTATTGCTCATTCTGGGCTGAAGAGTCCAGTGGGTGTTCCTAATCACCGATTGACAGCCTTCCCTGTATTAGTGTGAATACAAAGATAGCGGTCTCCTTGAGTAGGACCGCCCACTGGACTCCTCAGCCCATCAGGAGCAGAAATTTAAATGAATATTTACTGAATCTTTTGCTATAGTTATATAGACTATCAATCTGCACAGCTTCTCCTGCTCTATAATTTGCTGCCTGCTGATTGGACTGCATTTTCAACATGACAGATTCCCTTTAATATGTTCTAGAGTTCCTCCCTCCTGTATTTTTCATTTGATCAAAAGCATGATCGGCTAGTGGCCCAAGGAAGAGGGGAAACATTTCATAAGGAAATGTTAGGAAACTTTTTCCACGCTCCCTTGTGCATATAGCTCATCCACCTTGTGATTAAAAGAAACATATGAGAGAGAAGATTTTCAGAACGTAATGTGGAAGGGGCATAAAAACAATACACTGCCCTCACAGCAGCAGTCCTGGAGATAGAATTTTTTGAAATACCACATTAAATTGTAAACTCATAGAAACCCTGTAGTGGCTTCTTTGGGAAGTCTAGTGACAGCCACACGATCGAACCACCATGTTTCTATACTTCTTTAAAATAACATTGGAACTGTCATCAAAATACAAGACTGATATTCCTTGGAGTTCTGTAGGGGCACAACATGGTTTAGGAACAGTGTTTGGATTAATAAAGTGAACTAGAGTTTGGACAATTGCATGATTGGTAGCATTCATATAAGAGTTCAATGGAAAAGCACATTCTCCATCACAGTAATAAGCAGCATAGCCTTCTGGAGCAATGATCCAATCCTGCCAACCAAGATCACGGAAACTTACATTAAGTTCATGTTTCTTGCATGCCTGTTTTAAGAAACGCCGGCCACTATGAGTACTGCTGCTCATAAAGCTTTCTGTAATATTGGCTAATGGAAGGTTTTTATGCTCTTTAGATCCCTTGACTTTTTCTTGGTTCCAATGTTTTCCACTGGTAGACCGTACACTACGGAGGTGTAGTGTTTCAGATCTAAAAAATGCCACCATAAAAGGCTGCTTCTCCTGTGGACCACTCCGGCCAACTAAACCTACAAATCTTGGTTTAATGCTTTTGTTGTCCATAGTCTCAACCATTAATTGTAGGTCAAGATTGTATTGTGGATTCACAACCCAATCATTACTAGTTGCAGTTATGTCAAATATCAGCCATCCAATGCCTGCTCCATAGATGATTTGAGTATCAAGCTTCAACAACTTACTTGGGTGCTCTTGTATCACTTGGTAGACACTTATCTGGTATGTTGTATCATGGGGTATTTGATCTTTATATATTCTCAACTCCGCAGCTGTTAACTGTTCCCCAACAGGTATGTCGGCAAGATCAAATCTCAGCTTCTTAGTGTAGCATTGGTGACAAACTTCAGTGTCATTCTCAAGCAAATTGACAAAACTCATTACTAGATCAGCATCGGCAAGAAAGTGATTTTCCTGTGGACCAACGAATGAAGATTCATCATCTGTGAAAAAGTTTTTGAATAGAGAGAACTCCTCATTTTGGTCTTCTCTGAAATTTATTGTGTTGTATAAATCAATCATAAACATTGGAGCAGATGTATGTTTCTCATGTAAGAGAGGTCTTGGTCTATGTGGCAATCCCAAGACAGATAAAATTTCTTTCTGGATCTCTCTGCGTTCATGGCCCCTCAACCTTCTTTGTACAAAACTGGAATGAATACCATGTTCAAGTGTTGGATCTGCTGTTATAAGTCTTAAAATGCAACATAGAAATATATTGTTCATAAAGGTCCTTCTGTTGGATGCTTTTATAGTCATTTTCACAGGCTCTTACTGCAAAACAAGGAAAAAACAAAAATGTATGATTTAAGTCGTAGGTTAATAAAGCTGCAGACCATCACTGGAAAAAACTGAAGTACAAAAATCAACTAATTTTCGTAACAAATATCGTAACAACATATATCCATTTTGTAATATGCTCACCTAGCTGTAATGTTTATCCATCCACTTAGCTAATCAGATTACTCAGTGCCATACACAGTATAAATCCCTGGTTTTCCCTGGTCTGTGCCAGCAATATTGGTTAACACACAGTTTTTCCTGTGCCTGCTACTACCCATGTTTGACTCAAGACTTGACTGGTCTGGCCTGGATTAGATTTCTACTTCTATATTTATTATCCATGATAAGTTTTCTGCCACACATATGTTTGTACCCCCATACTTCATTTGGCTTTGTGACTACAATTCCGTTTTCTCCATTGGTACTATAGCGACTTCCCCCACCCTGGTTTCTGAGTACAGTATCCAGATTGATAACGAACTATTAAACAACCACATACACTGACGTGCCTTGAAAACACTAAGTACCCGAAACAACGTTGCGGGAAGAGGGGATGCTGTTGATTAAACATGCGTTTCAGTTTAGTTCTCTCAGCAACACAACCAGGTTTATTACAATATGTATTAATCATTATGCAAATTAAATGATACCCATGCAGCCATGACCAAATGACAACCTCCTATATCAGTATCCTAACTATTATAAATGAAGTAACATAACACAATTCTAGATTGTTCGGATGTGGTTATAGACGAAAAAATAACCAAAAACACATTGCTCCAAAAAAATAAAGGAACCATCGTACATCGGATCTTAAAGAACGAAAGATTGAAGTTGAAAATCTTTAGATATAAAATTGTGTAACTTATTAAGAACAAAATGACAAATCAACAGCAATTGGAAACCAAAATCAAGCTGGATTCCTAATCACCTCGAAATTCAAAGTAAAAAATTTAAACCACAGGTGTATTCAATTTTATTGCGACTACTCACAATCTGACTCAGTAGTGTGTATGGCCCCTAATTGCCTGTATGCACTTCGGACATGTCTGGGCATGCTTCGGATAAGAGATGGTGGATAATGTCTTGGCGGAGAGGAGGGGGGTGTGTCTGCCCAGACCTGGAGAAGGCCATCTGCGAGCTTCTGAACAATCTGTGACACCACTTGTTGATATCAGATGCACGGATTTATAATGTCCTAGAGGTCCCCAATAAGATTCAGGTCTGGGGAGAGTGAGGGACAGTAAATGTCATCAATGCCTTCGTAATTCATAAACTGCCTAAACATTTAGGCCACATGAGACCAGGCATGGTCCTGCACCAGGAGAAACCCATGGCCCATTGCACCAGCCTATGGTCTGATGATGGCTCTAAGGATTTCATCCTGGTACCCAACACCGGAAAGGCTACCAGTGGCTATCACATGGAGGTTTATGCGACCCTCCAAGGATGTGCCTCCCCATACCATCACTGACAGCGCCAAACGGGTCATGCTGTATGATGTTGCAGGTAGCATAACGCTCACCACGGTGTCTCCAGACTCTAACGCGTGTGTCACGCGCGCAGTATGAACCTGCTCTCATCTGTGGAGAACGGGGCGCCAATGGTGAACCTGATAATTCTGGTGTTTTCCAGCAAATGGCAATCGAGTTGTATGGTGCTGGCCTGTTAGCTCAGGTCCCGCTACAGGACATCGGGCCCTCATGCCTCACTCATGGAGTCTGTTTGGACAAAAAACATGCACACCAGTAGCCCTTTGGATTTAGGACTCTGGCAGCTCTCCTCTGGTTTCCTCCTTGCACAAAAGAGCAAATACCAGTCTTGCTGTTGGGTGGATGCCCTTGTCGCTGCAGAATTGACATTGTCCATTAACGTTGGACATTATCTGGATTTGTCTAGGAGTTCCAAATTAATGAATGTCTCTCAACGGTGGATCTGAGAGAGGCCGACGGGAGAGACCATGACACGCAGCTTCAGTGTTCAAACAGTCTCTGCCATGGGGGGCAGATGCATCTTTATTTATAATGGAGAGAGAAGGTGTTACCCTCATGCTTACACATATACATACCACATATGGTAAAACATAGAGTTCCAAGCTTATCTTAATATATATATTTAGTTAAAATGGATTGCAAGTGTTTTTGGGTTATGTCATGTCAGCCCTTGTATCAGCTGATTACAAGGTCATTAGGTTATGTAGCTGAAGTCTTAGAATAGAATACCCATCCCCCTCTGTAGGCTGTTTCAGAGTTACAACTGTCCATCATGTAAAGCAATATATGTTCACACAAAGATAATTAAAAATATTTTTGACACCCTTCTATGCTCTTAAAAACGAGATAGCAATGGTCTATGGTCATCACTTGCAAAACCATTCACATTTTGGGGGTTTGTCTTGATGATGACTCCAGTGCACCTGTTATTTTGTTTGCACCCATGCAGGTGAAATTGATTCACAATCGCTTTTGCTTCCTAAGTGAACAGGTTGATATCCATGATGTTTAATTGACTTGGGGTTATTCTGTAATGATTAAGTGTTCCCTTCATTATATTGAGAAGTGTAAAGATAAGTTATTAACATTGGAATGCTGACAGAAGCTAGGGGTTTAGCACAGGGGGGGGGGGGCAAAACATATCTGATTGGGCCCCAAACCAGTAAGCCCAATGCATTTTTACAACTGCAGAGGCGTATCCTAATCATAGTGGCTATCATTCTGAATGAGTAAGACTGGATTCACACGAGCATGTTCGGTCTGTAAAGGACGGAATGTATTTCGGCCGCAAGTCCCTGACCGAACACACTGCAGGGAGCTGGGCTCCTAGCATCATAGTTATGTACGACGCTAGGAGTCCCTGCCTCGCTGCGGGACAACTGTCCCGTACTGTAATCATGTTTTCAGTACGGGACAGTAGTTCCACGGAGAGGCAGGGACTTCTAGCGTCGTACATAACTATGATGCTAGGAGCCCGGCTCCCTCCAGTGTGTTCAGTCCGGGACTTGCGGCCGAAATACGTTCCGTCCTTTACAGACCGAACATGCTCGTGTGAATCCAGCCTAAGAGTGCTCTATATGCTGCTATATTTCCCATTCTTACTAAAGTTTAATCTTTTCTCCGACAGAGGAGTTCACATTAGAAAGCGTTGCCGAGCTCTCGGAAAGTAAATAAGAGTATATCAGCCAGGCTGGTATGTATGCACAGGTATGATGGAGGCGGTTACGTGCGCACAGGGATGATGGAGGCGGTTACGTGCGCGCAGGGATGATGGAGGCGGTTACATGCGCGCAGGGATGATGGAGGCGGTTACGTGCGCGCAGGGATGATGGTGGTGGTTACGTGCGCACAGGGATGATGGTGGCGGATACGTGCGCACAGGGATGATGGTGGCGGATACGTGCGCACAGGAATGATGGTGGTGGATACGTGCGCACAGGAATGATGGTGGATACATGCATACATACAGGGATGATGGTGGATACATGCATACATACAGGGATGATGGTGGATACATGCATACATACAGGGATGATGGTGGATACATGCATAAATACAGGGATGATGGTGGATACATGCAGGGATGATGGTGAATACATGCATACAGGGATGATGGTGGATACATGCATACAGGGATGATGGTGGATACATGCATACAAACAGGGATGATGGTGGATACATGTATACATACAGGGATGATGGTGGATACATGCATAAATACAGGGATGATGGTGGATACATGCAGGGATGATGGTGAATACATGCATACAGGGATGATGGTGAATACATGCATACAGGGATGATGGTGGATACATGCATACAAACAGGGATGATGGTGGATACATGCATACATACAGGGATGATGGTGGATACATGCTGTAGCAGTGCAGCTACTGGACAGTGCAGAAACTCCGGTTTTAAGCAACCAAGGAGCATGTACAGCAGAGAGTGTTTTCTCTGCTATTGCTTGGGTGTAAAGCCTGGAATAGGGCCTGGTTTGCTGGAGTGTGAAGGAGAAGGGCAGGCTTCCACTCCATACAGACAGTCCATGTCTTGGGCTGTCTGATGAGCTAGTTAGGCTTCACCTGAGACGGCTCTTTAATTCAGGTGTGTGCTGTTCACACAGGGCTCTCAGTCTGGGGAAGACAGGCATGCTAGCCTGTGAGAGTCACCACCGTTTGAGGTAAAACTGAAGGTTTTGAGGTGCTGGGCACAAGGCTCAGTGTCTCGCAGTGAGGGACACTGAATGTGTTAGTTAGAGGCTGGACGGCCTAGGGTTTATTTTGTATGTTTATTGTTGTACCACTGATTGCTGTTGTGAAGACAATAAAGCTACCTGCAGCTGGTTTAAACCTTTTACTCAAGGAGTTGGAGTGAACTTTCTATGTGTGCCAACCATCTCACCTGGGAGATGGCGATCCCATGAGCTAAGTGGTCCCCAGGTTGTCACAATGCATACATACAGGGATGATGGTGGATACATGCATACATACAGGGATGATGGTGGATACATGCATAAATACAGGGATGATGGTGGATACATGCATACAGGGATGATGGTGGATACATGCATACAGGGATGATGGTGGATACATGCATACAGGGATGATGGTGGATACATGCATACAGGGATGATGGTGGATACATGCATACAGGGATGATGGTGGATACGTGGATACATGCATACAGGGATGATGGTGCATACGTGGATACATGCATACAGGGATGATGGTGCATACGTGGATACATGCATACAGGGATGATGGTGCATACATGCATACAGGGATGATGGTGCATACATGCATACAGGGATGATGGTGCATACATGCATACAGGGATGATGGTGCATACATGCATACAGGGATGATGGTGGATACATGCATACAGGGATGATGGTGGATACATGCATACAGGGATGATGGTGGATACATGCATACAGGGATGATGGTGGATACATGCATACAGGGATGATGGTGGATACATGCATACAGGGATGATGGTGGATTCATGCATACAGGGATGATGGTGGATACATGCATACAGGGATGATGGTGGATACATGCATACATACAGGGATGATGGTGGATACATGCATACATACAGGGATGATGGTGGATACATGCATACATACAGGGATGATGGTGGATACATGCATACATACAGGGATGATGGTGGATACATGCATACATACAGGGATGATGGTGGATACATGCATACATACAGGGATGATGGTGGATACATGCATACATACAGGGATGATGGTGGATACATGCATACATACAGGGATGATGGTGGATACATGCATACATACAGGGATGATGGTGGATACATGCATACATACAGGGATGATGATGGATACATGCATACATACATACAGGGATGATGGTGGATACATGCATACAGGGATGATGGTGGATACATGCATACATACATACATACAGGGATGATGGTGGATACATGCATACATACAGGGATGATGGGTAGTCCAGCCATCATCCCTGTTTTAACCACCATCTTCCCTGTTTTAACCCCCATCATCCCTGTGTCCGAACAGAAGAGTCTAAATAGGGAGCAATGCTCAATTAACAAATATTGTGATTAATATATAAAATTACAGAATAAAGTGCAGAAATATTATAAACCAATATAATCAATATCCTCAATGATAAAGTGCAATAGTGACCATAGTAATTCATATTACAGAAGTGTTAAATATAATTTCATAAAGGATGTTTACAGCCATAATTTTTCACGTATGGTTCTCAAAAGACTTGTTCTCATGTGAGAATTGTTCTATGAAGGCAAAAGGTGACTCCTTTGCACTGGGTTGGTCTTGAAGACTAATCCCTCCTTTATTTGTAATAGTGATTGTTATTTACGTCTTAGGGTATGTTCACACAGCTTATTTTTGGCCATTTTTCGGGCAGTAAATGGCCTAAAAACAGCCCAAAAATCGGAAGCAGAACGCCTCCAAGCATCTGCCCATTGGTTTCAATGGGAAACCTGCATTCTGTTCCGACGGGGTTTTTTTTTTTTTACACGGCCGTTTTGAAAAACACTTTTTGCTAAGCGTGTGAAGATACCCTTAGTGTCCATGAACGGTAAACTGATTTACGTGGGTGAAACCAGGACAGTGTTCAACCGAAGATGGCACTATCACAAATCGAGCATATGGACACAAAATCCCTTAACCCTGTCTCGTGACACTGTGGAAGCAGAACATACTGTACAGTGCAGCAACTTAAATTTACTATAAATTGATGGCGTTCCCCCTTTAAAACGTGGTGGCAACAGGGAACGGACTTTAACAGTGGGAAGTGCATTGGATACATAGACTGGGGCCTTTACACCCTAGGAGTCTCAACGTGGATTATCCTCTGAACGGGTTTAACTAGGGTAGTGAGGGGATCCTCCATTAATATGGTTTGGTTAAATTGTTGTGGGCTGGCCCGATTGGGCTTTTTGCCCTGGTTCCCGTTCATATATAATTCTATAACGATTCACTTAAGAATTAGGGGTCAGATTTTCTTTTTAATATTAGACATTTTTTATGGACTATACTGAATATTATTACTATTATCTGTAAACTGATGATTTTTATGCATCTGGTGAATTTTGACACGAAGGGCTCATTCATACGAGTGTGTAACTCGTCCGTGTGACGACCGTTAAAACAACGGCTGTCACACAGACACACTTATTTCAATGCGGCCGTTCACATGCCCGTTGTTTCAAAGGGTCTATGGAAAAATAGGACTTGTCCTATTTTCCTGCGTTTTCACGCATCCCTCCATCAACTTAATATACGTGTAAGGCTAGACTCTACCGCACGGGTGCACCTCCGACATGAAAATCTGTAGTTTTTCACATCCGAAGTTGCCCACGCTCATGTGAATGTAGCCTTACACATTTTTTTGTTCTTGTTTCTTATAGTCTGATGTGTATCTGAATGTATGCGGAGTATTCACTTCCTGGAACAATGGGATGACAAACGAGGGTTCATCTGTATATATATACATATACATACACACACACACACACACACACACACACACACACTTACCCTGGATCTGTTATATGTTGAAACGGTTTTTTTCATATACATTTTTTGAACTGTGGAGAAGTGGACCGCAATCTAGTAAAGAGTTCTAATTGTGTCTAGCGATAGAGTACATTTTGTTAAGGGGCAATGGGTTACCCACTATGACAAACATGAGCAAACTGTTGTATGGAATATCAGCAGATTCCCCCGCTCTCCTTTATCTGGACCCTTTGATCACAGAGGGGTCACCACCATATAGCCCGGTGGAAGTCAAGTAGTCTCATATGGATAGTGTGTCGACCCTGAGGGTATGTTCACATGACAGCGTCCGGAACGGCTGAAATTACGGGGATGTTTCCGCCTGAAAACATCCCCGTCATTTCAGCCGTAACGGCATGTGCAGGAGCTTGAACGCCGCGTCCATTACGGACGTAATTGGCGCTGCTATTCATTGGAGTCAATGAATAACGGCTCCAATTACGGCCAAAGAAGTGACAGGTCACTTCTTTGACATGGGTGTCTATTTACGCGCCGTCATTATACGCCTCGTGTGAACAGACAAACGTCTGCCCATTGCTTTCAATGGGCAGGTGTTTATCAACGTTATTGAGGCGCTATTTTTGGATGGAATTCGGGGCAAAAACGCCCGAATTACGTCCGTAATTAGTGTGTATGCACATACCGCAAGGGGAGTACTGCCAAACGTGACGATTTGGGCTATCTTCCCAGGTGGCGCAAGTTAACCATGGTTAAACCGGGTTTGCCATCTACGTACATTCCTTTTTTATGCAGATGTATAATATTCTGCCGAGAGGTGGGGAGAAGATCCTCTAAAGTCTTTTTGGAATCTCTCTATGCTTCTTTAAATATTTACTTAGTAACTTAGTTTGGACATGAGTTAGATTAATATCTATGCCCTATTGGATCCCTGGGGAATGACACAGTGGTGCGATGGCAATTCTGTGATATTCCGGATCCTAGAGATGCAAAGGGATGGGGTTAATGTCAGTAAGGGGGGATTCACACGAGCGTGTATTCGGTCCGTGCGGGCCGCGTGGTTTTCACGCGGCACGCATGGACCAATACAAGTCTATGGGGCAGTACAGACAGTCCGTGCTTTTTGCGCAGCGTTTGTCTGCTGCGCAAAAAGCGCGACAGGTTCAATAACTCTGCGTATTTCGTGCATCACGCACCCATTGAAGTCAATGGGTGCGTGAAAACCACACAGGTTGCACGGAAGCACTTCCCTGCGAACCGACTGAAACAGCGCACCAGCTGTCAAAAGGATGAATGTAAACAGAAAAGCACCACGTGCTTTTCTGTTTCCGAACATCCAAACGGAGTGTCTTTGCGATGAGCGAAGCCGGACAAGCGAACCGAACTTCACCGGGTTCGGCCGAACTCGTTTTGGCCGAACCCGGCAAAAAAATTATCGGTACGCTACGTCAGGAGATAGTCACTGTCCATGGTGCTGAAAGAGTTAAACTGTTTCAGCACCATGGACAGTGACTTCTGATCCCAATATACATGAACCTGTAGAAAAAAAAAACAAGTTCTGACTTACCGATAACTCCCGGCGTCTTCCTCCAGTCTGACCTCCCGGGATGACAATTCAGTCCAAGTGACAGCTCCAGCCAAGCACAGGCTGCAGCGGTCACATGGACTGGCGCGTCATCCAGGGAGGTGGGGCCCGATGTCGAGAGGCGCGTCACCAAGGACGCGTCACCAAGGCAACGGCCGGAAAGTTCTCGGCAAGTACGAACTTTTTCTTTTTTTTCCAACAGGTTTTTCGATATTGTGTTCGGCATTCACTGTCGAGGATGCTGAAAGAGCTAGCTCTTTCAGCACCTTGGACAGTGACGGGCGTCGACTAGCCTCATCTCTATGATGGCGGCTGCGCGAAAATCACGCAGCCGCGCATCAGACACGGATGACACACGCAGCTGTCAGATGGTTTTTGCGCGCGCAAAACGCAGCGTTGTTTGCGCGCGCAAAAACGCAATGTTCGTCTATCTGCCCTTAGGGATATTACCTTTTATCAACACGGTGACGATGCTGGCTAATGTTTGATGTTCAGCAAAATTGATGGGAGATAGAGGCGGGAATGCTCAATGCAACGACTTGAACGCCAATATGCAAGTTTTTTAGGATGATGGAGTATCCCACTGTTCCTTTGAAGTGGGGAGTGTCGGCAAGGTTTTTTAATGAGCCTTATTCACACGAACGTGTTATACGCGCGTGATTTTCACGCACTTTGCACGGACCTATGTTAGTGAATGGGGCCGTTCAGACGGTCAGTGATTTTCACGCAGCGTATGTGTGCTGCGTAAAACTAATGACATGTCCCATTACTTGCCCGTGTTTCGCGCAGCACGCACCCATTGAAGTCAATGGGTGCGTGAAAAATCGCGCACAGCACACGGAAGTACTTCCGGGTGACGCGCGTGATTCGCGCTACAGCTGGAAAAGAGAAACATAAAATCCCCTCCTTCTTTACTGTGTCATCACATAAAAAGGGAGTGTCATAAGGACGTCGGCTGCATGAAAATCATGCAGCCACGCACCATATACATGTCACACTGAACTTTTGCAAGCGCAAAACGCAGCGTTTTTTGCACGTGCAAAACGGACACGTTCGTGTGAATAAGGCCTTAGGAGAACCATATGTGAACAATTATGGCTATACACCTTTATTGTGAATTTGATAGGACTATATTTCATACTTCTGTAATATGAATTACTATGGTCACTGTTGCACTTTCTTTGTCTGAGGATATGGATTATATCGGTTTACAGTATTTATCACAATATTTGTTAATGGAGCATCGCTCCCTATTTATACTCTTCTGTTCAGACACAATTTGCTTGAAAATGCCTCCATCGAGAGGGTGAAATGTTGTGGTGTACGTTTGGTGATTAGATTTTTCTCACTTTTTTGCTTTGAGTGCTGCTTACCGACTACTTACTCAGTGATCGATAGAGATATAGATATATTTACTGTACTGCCATCATTTGTCTACATACATATATACACACAGTGCAGGTTAAAAAAAAATTATAAAAAATACATACACACAATATACATATATATATATATATATATATATATATATATATATAAATCTAAATAAAATACACGTAGACAAGTCTCCCTTGTAGCCATTACAGAAAGCAACAATGTTTTGTTTGTAGTAAAAAATGTTACCCTTCCAGCGTAAAATAAACTTGCATAAAATATATTAAGTATTCCTGAGCATTCAATTTCCAGTTTAGAGAATAGGTTCTCACCATTATTGCCGTTTATTCATCTAACGAAACCATTGCTCACAATGCTTTGTCACTAAAATAGCGGATTGCTGGGGAAAAGTACATTGTGCGAATAAAAGTCTGCAAAGCAAACTAGAGTGTGATCCCCAAGAACATTATCCGGACTGCAGCACTTTTTGTGCCTGTGCAGTTTCACATAAGCATCTGATGGCTTGAACTGCAAATGTTATGCAGTGGGCACAATGCCGCTTTTATGACTAAGTTAAAAACATCAACATCTGTTCCCACATTATTACGAGGAGGCCTTATCAAACTGCTAATCTCCAGGCTTGGAATGGTCCTGCATTCAGCAGCAAGTATTTAAACATCGCATCTCATTAGAACAAACTCCTTTTCAGTTTGGGCCACAGTTTATCTCCCTGTGCAGCTCCCTTTGGTCTCGATTTCCATTAACCTGGACTTAAAAAGGCATAAAATGAAGCACGACCTTATTTTAATAATCTACACTAAAAGTCAAATGCTTTATATTCATTTTTTAAGCTATTTTTTGTAATCTTCATACGTTCAAGAATAACTTCAAATCCCTTGATAGGTGGGTCTTATACATGTCAGAAGGAGTTCAGGTGTAGGTAGGTCTTGTGGTGTTTATTTGCCATAGTTAAAAAAGCATCAAATTTGCACAGAATCACAGCAAAAAATCATCACGGCCTCAGTAAAAATGCAGTATTTTTACTGAAAACCCTAAAAATGCCACAAAACCATCAGAACTGGCAGAGGCCTTTGAAGAGCTTGTATGTGGGGATACACTTGGCTCCGTATTTTACAGCCGTTTTGCGTGTGAACCTACACTGTTTTCAAGGGAAAACAGCCTCCGATTTTCAACAGTTTTTGAAGCCACAAACCTTTTTTTGATGTTTTTTGCGGCCGTTTTTGGAGCTGTTTTTCTATTGACACATCTAAAAACGGCTCAACAAGTGACATGCACTTCTTTTTACGTGCCGTTTTTTCAAACGGCAGCGTAAAAAACTGCACCGTCTGAACGAAACACAGTTTTTCCCATTGAAATCAAAGGGCAGATGTTTGGAAGCCTTCAGCTTCCGTTTTTTTCAGCAATTTTTTGAGGCGTTTATGCCCCGAAAAATGGTGTGGGAACATACCCTCAGGCTCGATTCACACGTGGCATATGTGGCCGTAGAATCCTTATGTTAAATGCAGATTTGGGTGCAAATTTGCCACAGATTTCCCCCTTTGCATTGCAATTGGGGAAATCCGCATCAAATTCCACATGTAACATATGCAGATTTTGCAGCAGAAAAATATGCCACGTGTGAATCCAGCCTAGCTGAATAGTTGTATACAATAGAGCTCTAACTCCTAAGGAGAATTTTTGAACTATTTAAAGTAAATAAAATTTATTTATAGGAACATGTTACTGGCTTTGCTGTGAATTCACATAAAAGGCTAGGAATCTATATAAAAACATGCAATGAGATTTTCTTGTGTTATATGTAGACTTTGTAACTCAATTTGGATACAGATTTGGCCACGCATTTTACTTATTGCATGGGAAGAAACTTGCTGCATCAGATAGGGTATGCTACAGATTAAAAAAATTGTGAATAAAGTTTATTAAAACCCCATTCACTTATGGCGGTAAGTATAGTTTTTGTTTTTCTCCCCACCAGCGCTTTTTTCTGCAGCGAAAATTCAGTTTGAAAAGCTGCACCACAATGTGGTGCGGCTTTTCAGGATGGAAGGTGCTGCGGGTTTAAGGTCGGATACGCTGCACAGTTTTTACGCAGCGTATCCGAGCGTGGGTACCTGGCCAAAATCTACACTCTAAATAAGGCCTTAGGCCCCATGCACACGACTATAGATTTCATCCGTAATTACAGAGCCATTTATTTCTATGGCCGACGGACACCTTTCCATATAGAAACCTTCCGTAAAAAAAAATAGGACATGTCCTATTTTTTTTATTTTACAGACTGTGCTTTATAAAGGGAGCATGGCCCGCAAATGTGGACGGCTGTCTAAAGCAGGCCGTGCCCGTAATCACGGCCCGGGATTAAGGGCACGGTCGTGTGCATGGGGCCTTAGGGTAACTTCATATGCAGCATGATCACTGAAGAATTTCTGTCTTTCTGATTTTCTGTGCAGTGTTTTCGCGACAAATTGACATGCTGAGGATTAAAAATCCATACAGGAAGTCAACTTTTGCAAACCTTTTGTGCTCTTTTGTTCTGCAACGTGAATGAGATCTGTTGAAATCTCATCCAATTTGCGGATACCTGATTACGGTATGGAATGTCCGCACAGAAAAAGCGACAAAAATTAAGGGTCCAGTTACATGTCTTAGGTGTGGTTAGAACTGCATCTAAAAACCGAATCAAAAAAACACATGTGGTCTTACCATGATTTGGTGTTTTCCAATGCGGTTGTTTTTTTTACTGCAACTGCATCGCTAGATTCATCAAAAATAGTGGTAAAAACGTATGCAGTTTTCAGATGCAGTTCTAACCGCACCTCAATCGCGACGCGTGAATAGAACAGGATTCCACAGATCATTTTGGTGAAGTTTTTGGACACAAAAGAAATAAAATGCATCAGTCTTTTCTATATACTGAATTCCTTCTGGATCCACTTCTGGCTTGGAGTCAAAAACTGCATCAGAACTGTGTGTGATCCTGACCTTATGGTCCATTCAAACAAGTCTGCACTAATTTACACAAACTAATTAAATCTTGTTTGCGGACATTGGCTGGTTTAGTTGTGCAACAAACACCCATGTTCCTATATTACCACCATGGGATCAGCTGGTAAGCTTGCCAGCAGATTCCCCATTATTTATGCTGTGACACTGTATCGGATTGTAAATGTAGGTCACGGTACCCTGTACTATTGTACAGTGCTGCAGAAAGTGTTAGCAAAATATGTAAGATGTGGCGACACTTTATAAATCAATACGAACGCCTTATGTTAAAAGGCCCTGTTCACACAGAATTTTTTTGCAGGCAGAAAAATCGGCCTCAAAACCCTGTCCAGAATTTTGAGGCAGATTTGATCTGCCTGCACGCCGTTTGCCGTGTTTTTCATCCGCGGCCATCGAGCGCCGCAGGCAAATAATGCAGCGAAAAATGCTCTGTCTCCCGATGATGTCAATGGGAGGTCAGGGGCCTAAACGTAAATGCCCAAAGATACAGCATATCGCTGCTTTCTCGCACACGCGTTTTTTTCTGCTCGCGGGAAAAAACGCCTTAGTCTCCCATTGAATGCAATGGGAGGCATTTTTGGCCGTTTGGCGCGTTTTCTGACGTGGTTTCTGCGTCAAGAAACTGAGTTGAGTCCCCCTAAAATGTATTTATGCCAGAAAACTGGTGTAAATACATTGATAAATTTGCTCCAATGTATTCTAAAAAGGTAAAAGGATGATGTGAGCATTTTTAAAGTGCGTGTTCATCTGTATATTACGGTATTTGTCAAATTTATTGTATTACAATACGCCACTGATCAGTTTAAAAAAAAGTCTACCCATAACATAGCATGCAGGCAATTGTAGATACAGGAACAAAGGCATATTAGCGAACAAGAGGTAAAACAACACGCATTCAATTCTGATTTTCGGCTGGTTCACACTGTGCGTTTCTGGCGTCTTAAGCATGCATTTATTTGTTTTGGTCGATAAACTTCAATGCCTCTTAACGGGAGTTTATCTACCAAAAAAATATAAAGATAAAAATACGCATTACAAAAATGCACCTCTGGCTTAAAAAAGAAAAAAACTGAGCCCAACAATTGCATGTGTGATTCTGTGTTATTACACACTCTGCAAGAGCCACTGGGGGAGATTTATCAATGTATTTTTGTCCGATTTGTAGTGGAAACGCAGTAAAACATAGGAGGTTAAGGCCATACAATTGTACGGTTGCCTATGAATAAACCTTGCTATTTTGCTCGGTTTGCAAAAACAAAATCTGTACAGAGCCTAGATAAAACGTACGAGTGAGATATACTTATTTGTATACTTACATTTGTGTTCACGCTGATGAAATGTGGAGTGTCGTGAGGCACCAGGAAAATCCACACGTCTTGTGACTGGTGATCTTGAGGAACAAGCTACATGTTTCTTTCTTCTCCTTCAATAGTCAATCCTCTGAATTAAACTACGATTGAATTCAACCCTTCTTAGGTTCAGTCCAGAGTCTTCACACCTGAGTAGCCCTATGCACTTGGATGAAATTATGCAATGGTCCAACTATGACATGGACTATAAAGACTCCACATATGCAATAGTTTGTCTAGCAGCAGGAAAAATAAATAAAATTGATAATAAATGGGTTTATGGGATCTGGTCTACAAGTGTTAAGTTGGGATAGAGCAGTAGGGTGTGGGAGCAGCATGAACACACCTTTGTAGGGCCAAACACCTTGAGCCCTCTCATCCAATCACTAGGTGTGATGTATCATTTACATGTGAAATCGCAAAACAAAAAGAAGCCACAGGAGATAAACGTTCCATACCACAGCGCTAGACTACATGACAAATGGCACACAAATCAAGGGACTTTGCAATTCAAATGCTATTGGGGAATTCTATCAGGTTCCTTTCTTTATCAATGTGTCTTAAAATTAAATGTCATTCCATATCCAAGAAAAAGTGGACAATTTTGTTTAATTTTATTTGTCCGACAGCTATGTAATGTGTTAGGCTGTCGCTTCAAGGCAACTTATTGTATGCAATAAGTAGTGTATTTTGTAGAGGATCTTTCTTTTTAAAGGTATAACATTTAAAGTCGTGATTTAATAATATTGCAATATTTAATAGAACCCTACGGAAAAAAATTGGATCATGTGTTTTTCTGCGATCCCATAGAAATACATTGCACGTGATGTTCGCATCGCAATGGATGAATACAAAATCTGCATTCAAATTTAACACGTGTGAACACGGGTTTTATTAACACGAGAGTGTCCAATTTGCATCTGCAAACAAATTCACGTTATACATCTATATGAATATTTGTGTGGTTTCCGGTCGTCATCAGTTTTTCTCCTCTGCGCCTCTTCCTTGCAAGCACTTCTTAGTTTCACTTTTCCTTCTTTTTCTGTATTTCTTTAACCACCGACCTGTGAAAAATGGAGAGATTTCGTCCGTGTGCTGTCAGTTTTTGTCACGCACCCCTTTAATGGGCGAGTATGCTCTGCAAAAATGGACCAGAATAGGACATGCTGTGAGTTTCTCGCAACGGAAACACGCTCCGTGTGTGAATATCCCCTGTAGGGTTTTTACAGGTAAAGCCATTTATTTCACGTTTCACATGTAAAGAAAATGCAGGCAAAAACCACGTGTGGTTATGCTGATGTTTTTTATGTGTTTTTTTTTTACCAAGCAGCCGAAAATGTCTTATGTAAATGCACGCTTACAATGGGTTAACATCTGTTTTTCAGATCAGCCTATAGGTCAGCTTAATTTTTAATTAAATGTTTAGCAGTTTCTGTTACTGGACAAAGGGGTATACAACAAAAATATTACTATTGACAATGCAAAATATTGTATCTCTTTAGGGTATGTTCAGACAGGTCACTTCTTTGATGCGGGCGTCTATTTACGCGCCGTCATTTGACAGCGGCGCGCAAATTACGCCTCGTGTGAACAGACAAACGTCTGCCCATTGCTTTCAATGGGCAGATGTTTGTCAGCGCTATTGAGGCGCTATTTTCAGACGTAATTCGGGGCAAAAACGCCCGAATTACGTCCGTAATTAGTGCGTGTGAACATACCCTTATTGCCTGACGTATTTTTCTTGGAAAATTTGAAATAAATGCTAAAGTCTGAGCATTTAGGCCAGGATCACACACACAGTTTTGATTACATTTTTTATGCCGTTTTTGGATCAGTTTTTTTCAGCCAAAGCCAAAAGTGGATCCAGATGGAAGGAATGGTACAAAGAAAAGACTGATGCATCTCCTTTCTTTTGTGTCCACTCCGGTGTTTGGCTCAAAAAAATGGAACCAAAAACTGCATCAAATCTGTGTTTGTGATCCTGGCCTTGCCGCTAATTGCATATGCCTGCAAAATTGCATTGTGATCTTCCATGCAGTATTAGCCTATGGGAAACAGTCATGAATCCACAATTTTGAGAGTTAAAAAAATTCCAGTGTTGGATTTCTTTGTGATTTTTGTGGAAATCACATTAAACTACCTCTTTTGCCATCAAGCATGGCTCACATATAGTATCAGAGATCGCAGCGCAAACATAGCAGGTGATACCATGGTGGAGCCATGGCCTCATTGAGTAGAGTTCTACAGGATGCAGAGGCGAAATAAGCAATGCTTTTGGGGGAGAATTCCTTCATACATACAGGGTCCAATGGCGTATGCTACGAAAATCCATATACCTTTGCATGCATTTGGAGACATATACGACGGAGGTACAATAAAGGGCTCATGCAGCTATAAAAGCCCAATTACGTATGGAGCCATAATACAACCGTGTGTCTGAGCTCCAAACCACAGAAAATAGCATGTAAAATCACATCACAAGATATCACATGCAATAAGTCGCCATATAGTTTATAGCTTTATGTGTATGGCATCTAGATTGCAGTTTGCCGACACTGGATGCACCAGAAATCTGAGTTTAATTTGAAAGAGTAGCTTTTTTAGTTTCAGATTACCGTACAATTCCAATAATAGCGATATATAAGTGATTTGATATTTAAAAGAGGACCTGTCACTAGGTCATATAAATGAAACTGATTTACTTACCTGTATATCACAGTCTCCCTGATTCCAGCACGGTTTTTCTTTTTTTCCTGGACCCTCCCGCCATTCCAGAGATATGTCCCACTATTGTGTTGGCTCCTTATATGCTAATTTGCATGTTGTAAGCCAAGTGGGTGGAGCTAACTTCTCTGCCACTAATGCTGAACAGTCACCGTTAGGCCTTATTCACACGGACCTGTCCGTATTGCGCGCGCAAAAAACGCTGCGTTTTGCGCGCGCAAAAGGTCCGTGTGGCATCAGCATATGGTCACGCAGCCGCCATCATTATGACACTCTGGTTTTATGTTTACAAACAGAAAAGCACGTGGTGCTTTTCTGTTTTCATTAATTTATTTTACTACTGTAGCGCGCATCACCCGAAAGTGCTTCTGTGTGCCGAGCGCGATTTGCACGCACCCATGGACTTCAATGGGTGTGTGCTGCGTGAAACACGGTCAAATATAGGACATGTCGTGAGTTTTACGCAGCGCACATACACTGCGTGAAATTCACTGACAGTCTGAATGGCCCCATTCATTAACATAGGTCTGTGCGACACGCGTGAAAATCACGGACGTATAACACGTTCGTGTGAATAAGGCCTTAGGCAGTTTAAAGAGGACCTCTCACTAGGTCATATAAGTTGAACTGGTTTACTGACCTGAATAGCACTGTCTCCCTGATTCCAGGACTGTTTTTTTTCCCCTGGACCCCCCTGTTCCAGAGATATGGCCCACTGTTGTGTTTGCTTCCTATATGATAATCTGCTGTAATTAGCCAACTGGGTGGAGCTAGCTTCCCTGCCTCTGATGCTAACCAATCAGCACGAGGTAGCCTGCGGGCAGTTCAGCAAAGTCGCATATAGGGAGCCAATACAACAGTGCGCCATATCTCTGGAATGGGGGGGGGGGTGGTCCAGGAAAAAAAAGAAAAACAATGCTGGAATCGGGGAGACAGCGTTATTTAGGTTAGTTAACTAGTTCAACTTATATGACTTGGTGACAGATCCTCTTTAAGGGTAATTCACGTCCTGTTGGGTAACTACAGCAAAATAGCGTATAGGGACCCATCACAACAGTGGGCCATATCTCTGGAATGGGAGGTCCAGGGGAAAAAAAAGCAGCGCTCGAATTAGGGCTTTTCAGGTAAGTAAATCAGTTTTATTTATATGACCTAGAGGCAGGTCCTCTTTAAGCCATTACCTAATAATCTCTGTAAAATTCTTTTAACCCATATAGTGCCAAAATGATTGCATCCTCTCTTAAAGGAGTAAATAGTCTGCTTTGGACAATCCATTGTTGGAAGGGTTCTCTGATGACAAGCTGATCCCATGGTGTCCCCTAGCAATCAACTGTAATTTAACAGAGAACATGGCAGCAAGTTTGCAGTGTCCCTGCGGCGCCATAATTGGGGAAATAAAGTATTACACAGTTCTTGTTGAAATCAATGTTCTATGTGCATTACGTGTGTAATAGGAGAGGCCATTCAAGGTATGTATATTTTATTAGCATTAACAATAAGATAAGAGTAATCCTGAATCCTTGTTTCCCTGTTTGATTGACAAGTAAATATATAACTCTCATAATTAAGTTATTTAAGGTAAATGTTTCATGTATTTAATTTTAGTTTCATTATTAAGATGTATAAATTTACTTTTTTTTTCCTGTAAATGTCGTAGTTATTCTTTTTAAATTTCCCTGTTTCTTGACTATTACAGCCTACAAGAAGTAAAGGAGTACATCCTCATCCTCCTGAGAACAAGGAGCAGGGGAGATGAATACTGAGCCTTATCTGTGGCCATTGTTAACTGTGTAATATTTCAAAATATTTATTATATAATAAAAAATAAAAAGCACAAAATAATTATATATATATATATATATATATATATCTATAAGCCTGATTTAAATAGCATGTTATTCTCTGATGATCCATTGCCTTTAAACATAGAGGGCCAGGCATACAAGCCTCATGGCGGTGCCAAAGTTCTGCCTAATAATAATTGAGGTGCGTTTCAAGAAGAAGAAAGGAACAGCTGAGGATTTTTGTGTAATTTGCTTGAAGGATGTAAAGTAGACAAGTTATTGGCAGTGAATCAGTTCCTTTTTTCCAGAAGCCAAAACCGATGCAAGCCAGGGCAAAGACTCAATTATTCAGGTTCAAATAGCATGACATAAACCTGATCCTCTTGCCCTCAGTGCTATTTTGCAGGTCTCAGGAATGAACATTGTTATTAAATTATTATTTTACAGTGAATAAAGCCTTGACGCTAAACTGATCACAGGGTGTCCCGCAGCAATCCACTTTAATCTTACGGAGAACATTGCAGCAACTGTGCAGTGGCAAGGGTGCTGGGATGCATATTACCTCTCTTTATAAATGTTCCGAGTTGTCCATTTTTATGCTCATCTTGTACCGTTGACCTCTAGGGCCTTTAAATTGATCAGCACCATACAGTAAATTTAAAGGAGAACTTTGAATCCAACTTTCTTTTTCCAGGATATAATGAGCTTTAAAGGGAAGGTGTCATGAATTTTATTTTTATTTTTTATCATATTGCTTCTCATGTTCTAGTTTTTACTTTGTTCTTACTTTTACTTCTCTATGGGGGCTGCCATTTTTTTTTCCATCTCTGTATGTGTCGATTAACTACACATACAGAGATGGAATACGGCACATACAACCCCATAGAGAATGTGAATGGGAGCCGTTCCATTCTCTGAAGCGTATGCCGTCTGTGTGGGAACGGCGCATGCGCCGCTCCCACACAGACCAAAACGAAGCTCGTTCGCAGAGCGAAATCCGGCGCCATTTTCATGTGGACCGGAAGCCGCTGCTGGACAGTAAGATGACGACTTCCGGCCGCGGCTTCCGGCCATATGTTCAAGGAAGCAAAGGCGCAAGGAATAGGAGATGAGGCGGCGGCAGGAGAAGGTAATGTATGTTCCTGTATGTGATGTGTGTATTATGTATGTGTATGTTCGTGTTATACTGTCTGCTTAGCACTGTATTTAATCCTCCCACACTGTGCAGTCGCTCAGAAAATTGCGGCACACAGTGTAGGAGGTTTGAAGATTCAAACTCCTCCTTCTCCTGGCACTAGCCAGAATAAGGGAGGGGGGGATTGTGTGAGGACACTAGAGTGAGTTTGTCTACCCCAAATTTGCAGCATAAAGCAATGAGGTTGCTTTACCACATTGACCATGCTGCATTTTTGGGAACTGCTCCCTCTAGTGGCAGGCACATGGAAATGTTATAAATTAGAATCTAATTTATAATATTTCCTGACTTGTGAAAAAATTAAAAAAATTAAAACAATGTGTAATCACTTAAATAATAATGGTTTAACTAAAAAAAAATTAATTCTAGCAATGCATTCCCTTTAACAAGAGGTTTAAAGGCTGCATTATAGGGAGTGTGGCCCGGCTGGAAATGTGAAAGGGTCGCACATTGTAAGGCTGGATTCACACGAGCACATTACGTCCGTAATGGACGGATCATATTTCGGCAGCTAATCCCGGACCGAACACACTGCAGGGAGCCGTGTTCCTAGCATCATAGTTATGTACGACGCTAGGAGTCCCTGCCTGGGAGGAAAATGAAAAATAGCGCCAATATGAGGAAAGTCCTGCTCAAAAACCGCATTGCAATATACCTCATGCACCAACAAGCCTAAGCCAGGTAAGTCTGTACCAACGTTAATAGATGTCTTTATTGCGGTCACACATTGCAATACAGCAATTACCTCACTGATCCTGCAAGTTGGGGCGCTGAAAGAGGACATTGCCTTTTTACAGTATGTCACGAGATATAGAAAGTGTCAGAACATGCAACTGCGGTAGAATGCTGAAATAGTGATTTAGAGACTGGATGTCTGTAGACACGATCAATCTATAGTTGCACTGGTCGCCAATGATGACTACCTTAAAAATAGACTGCGTCTTCACATCCTCACTTTCTGCTGGGGCCCCACCACGTGCAGCTCTGATCAAGCTATTACATTATAATAATCAGGACATTATTCTGAGGAAAGCAAGTGAACTGAAAGGGATTGCTTTTACAGGCAACAAAATCGTCTTTTTTCCAGATTATTCTGCAGCGAATCAAAATAAAACTTCCTATTCCTACTGTAGATATCAAACGATGCCTGAGAAGCCTACAGAGACCTATTATGCTATTCTGTATTCAAATCGAAAAAAGGAACTGCAGCACTCGAGATAATCCAATGAATTGTATTTGATTTATTCACCAAGCATAAAACCACTTGCAACGTTTCAACTCATAAAAGGGTCTTTATCAAACATGGTTACATGGATTTAGTGCACATTTTATATAATATAAAGTATGTGACATCATTTCCTGTACATCATTTCCTGTAAACAAAGTGCTTAATTCAATAAATAAATACATAATAGCATTTATAAACATCTCCACATGTTCTTTGTGAAACAAAGTAGCTAAAAATGTGTGAATCATCACTTGAAATACCTGCACAAAGTATTTTAAGCCCGTCTGATGCCGAGCATCCTGAGATTCCCATTGTGCATGCTCCTGTATACCCCACTTTGCATATCAAGCGTCTCCTGTTTCCATAGAGAGCCAAGAACGGCTCCCCGATGACTGCGCGTGCGCAAGTCCCCAGTGTACTATGCCTAATTAGGTATATATATATGTAGGTTCCATCCGATTGAGGGTATTGGTGGCCTTATGGAGATAAGCTAGGACATAGTGAGGTCTCTGTCCGAGATACTATTCTACAGAAGCAGGCATAATATACTGGAGGAGAAAACCAAAATGGATCTTTAGATTAGTACAATATAGGCAAAATAAAGCTACTCAATATTCCATGTAAATTTATACTGTGAAATGTTGTATAAAGGTTGAAACATGGAGTTGACAATCACACCCATTAGGTTTATTGTCGGCTAGGGCAGCGCATTTCTCTTGTTTTGTTTTTGTTTGCTGTAAATAGGTTTATGCAAATAGTGTTGTGCCAAGTAATTGGATTATGGGGCGAGCTACAATTTAGGTTTAATGAGATTAACAAACCTGCACTAATAATATCCACCATTTGCACATGTTCAGCACAGGTACACTATATTTTGAGTGCCTGGGAGAAGACTACTTAACATGTCTCTAATTTATTTACAACATTCAATAATAGTAAGATGGAAACTAGAAGAAAATGGAAGTACCTGATGCATGGCAAAATTGTGTGTGAAACCTTCATTTTTTTAAAGGTTCACAATATTTAGGACTTTTTTGTCATGACCTTCCGTTACTGTCAGCTACTCATTACAGAATTTGGAGGGCTCCACTTGCTTGTATGTTTCTTAAGCCGGCCATACACTAGAGATTTCACACGGTTGTTTTCTGAACGACTTGTTATTCACAGTTGGTCTGTGAAGTCTGTCATTTTGGACAACAATGCCATAAATTAAAATGAGAAATCGCTGATGGATCTGTGACCTTGGCTGATCTTGGATGTGCTTCTTTGATGGGCTGCATATCTGTTTGGCATGGACTACTTTCCAAGTATTGATAATGAGTGCCCACACAGATACCCACAACATTTCCACAGATCTCTTCTGTCAGTATCTGTCATACTCGTTCATGTCATGAAAATTTACAGCAGAAAATAGTCTAAATTGCCTTTTCGACCATCTAAAATATCTGGTTTTACTTTGTACTTTCATAGACGCATATCGTAACAAAACAGAAACTTATTAAGCCCTGACTCCACTTGCAAAACCAATTTTCTGTATTATAATATGTTTCAACCTGATACTTTACACAAAAATTCACTCTTTTGGATGTTCTGACGCCTCCTTCTACCCAGCTGTTAATGAATTCCTATATGAGTGACCACCCCTGTCTATACATATAATAAAAACATAAGGCATCATGCATAAAACAGTTCTAATAAAAGGTATGAGCGCTGCCTGTGGCAACCAATAAGATTCCAGCTTTCATTTTTGAACCTGATGTGGTAAACGTAATGCTACCAATTTACTCTCATTGATTGAGATTGGCAAGGCTCAGACAGTTTGTCAGATACGTTTTTATGCTTGCGGGCAAATATCTGTGGTCATTTGTAGTTGGCAATTGGAGTTTTTTCTATATAGACTCCCAGATAGCTCATGAAAGTGCTGTTTGGTTGCCATTCAGGGCATTCATACTACAGTAGTAGACCATGTGGCTTCTATGGGACCCTTGGAGAGAGGGCACACATCCCTGGTTGGTCAAACTCAGGCTATGCGTGGCCTCCATGGGACACATTTTGATGCAGGCCAGTATGATGCACAATCTCATAAATCACACAAAACCCGCAGAACATAAGAGGCTGTGCATCCAGATGCAGCACCGATTTGCAGTCTGGATCATGTGATCTGTTTCTGACGAGTTCTGTAGTACCCAGTAAACTCCAGCATTATTAGCACCTTCATGGAAATGGGCTTAACTCCCTAGTGACCAGCCTATTTTGGCCCTTAATGTCCAAGCGTTTTGTTTTTTTTTTAGATTTTATTTTTTACGTTGCATTCCATGAGCCATAACGTTTTCATTTTTCACTATTACGGGGTTCACATATCTTATTGATCAAGTTAATTAACTTTTTTTGGGGCGGTATGGAAAAAACCCCATTAATTACTCCATTCTTTTTTAAATTTACAATGTTTACCGTGCAGTATAAAAAAAATGATAAATTTTTTCTTTGGTGAAACCAAATATATATAGGCTTTATTAAGCTTTAATTTGTTTTTATGTCACTGTTTTCCTAGAAACATAACATTTTTATTTTTTCGTCGATTGAGCTGCTTATTTTTTGCGGAACGACTTGTAGTTTTCATTATTAACATTTTGTGTACATGCGACTTTTTTTGACACTTTTTATTGTGTTTTTTTTGGGAGGTAGAATGAACAGAAAACAGCAATTCTGGCACTTGTTAATTTTTTTATAGAGTTCACTGTGTGGGATAAATAATCTAATAATTTTATAGTTCGGTTCATTATGGATGCGTTAAACCAATTATGTGTACTTTTTTCATAATAAAGCATTTTGCAATGGAATTTTTTTTTCTTATTTAATGTTTTTACATGCATTTTGTTGTTTTTATCTACTTTATCTTTTTTCTTATTTTTTTTTTAGCCCCACTGTGGGACTTCACTATGCGATAATTGGCCCCCAGCTGCCATGAAAACCCATCGGAACCCTACAATCATGTCACAGAGAGACCGATTGTCCCTCTGAAACCACATAGATGCCGTATTCGCTATTGAATGCGGCATCTAAGGGGTTAAACAGCAGAAATTGGAGGTTCCACTAATCCTGGTTTATAGAGCAGGAGCTCTGCAGTCATTAGACACCAGTACACCCGCTCAACCCAGCATGGAATACTCGTGCCACGCAAGATAGAGCTGTAAAATAAGTGACCGCCATAAAATGGTGTATTGATGGTCACTATCGGGTCAATATATAGAAAATAAACCCCACATAGAATGAGTTTTATTGGGGGACGGGGACGGGTGTAAACAAAGGGGTAATTAGTGTTTTGTTTTTTTCCCACTGCTTTTTTAACAAAAACAATGTTGTTGATATTTTTGTAGTAACACAAGTGTTTTAATAAAACATAGGTTCCAGGAATATTGACACCCCATATATAATTTTGTAACTTTTTAGGTGCTGCATTTTGTGGCTTGCTGTGAGAAAAGGCTTCCTACGTGGAACTTTTCCATAAATCTTTTGGCCATGAAGGTGGCTTCTGACAGCTCATTTTGAAATGTGAAAACCCCAAAGAATCAACAAAATTTTGCAGTTCTGAAACTGTGATCTTTGGGGTTGTTTTTACCTCTGTTACCATCCTCCTCATTCTACATGGGGCAGTAGATGCACATTTCTTTGAGATGCCAATCATTTTGATCCATATGTTTGTGAAATAATACACTATTTCTAAAACAACACTCTTTCAATAATGATGTATTTTCTCGAAGGGTAGGTCAGGGGCATAGCTAGTGGGGGCAGGCGGGGCATGTAGCCCCGAGTGCAATTTAAAGGGGGGCGCAAGCACTACCCCCTCCTGCACTATAATTGTACCTGCGTCTATAGGACACAGGTACAATTAGAAGCAATGAATTACCGGGTACGTTCCGTGCCCGGCCATTCAGCGCCTTTCTACAAGTGAAGCGGCGCAATACTTTGCGCCGCTTGCCTCAATGAAAGGCGCTGAATGACAGGGAAAGTAATTCTGCCCTGCCATCAGCACCTTTCATAGATGCTTCGTTCAACCCCAGGAGACCTGCGCAGAAGAGAGCAAGTCTCCATTGCTGCCGGACAGCGCGGGAACGGGATTAAGGTGAGTTTGAATAATTTGTTATTTTATCATAATAAAAAAGTGTGTGGCTTTATCTACAGGGGGGGCTTTATCTACAGGGGTGCTTTATGTACAGGGGGATTTATCTATCGGGGGGCTTTATCTATGGGGGGGCTATATCTACAGGGGGCTATATATAGGGGTGGGCTATCTGTGGAGCACTATATACAGGGGTGAACTATATCTACAGGGGGGCTATATACAGTCATGGGCTATCTATGGAGCACTATATACAGGGGTGGGCTATATCTACAAGGGGGCTATATACAGGGGTGGGCTATCTGTGGAGCACTATATACAGGGGTGGTCTATCTATGGAGCACTATATACAGGGGTGGACTATATCTAAAGGGGGCTATATACAGGGGTGGGCTATCTGTGGAGCACTATATACAGAGGCGGGCTAAATCTACGGGGAGGCTAAATACAGGGGCTGGATATCTATGGAGCACTATATACAGGGGTGGGCTATATCTACAGGGGGGCTATATACAGGGGTGGGCTATCTGTGGAGTACTATATACAGGGATGGACTATATGTGGAGCACTATATACAGGGGTGGGCTATATCTACAGGGGGGCTATATACAGGGGTGGGCTTACTGTGGAGCACTATAGGGGGAGCTATTTGTGAGACACTATATACAGGGGTGGGCTATATGGGGGCACTATCTACAGGGGGCTCTATGGCAGGCACTATCTACAGGGGGCATGGTGTGTGTGGGGGACACAGTGTATGGTGCTATTATATTTAGAGGTGCAGTGTATGGCGCTATTATATTTAGGGGCGTAGTCTGTGGTATAATGAGAGCTTTATCTATGTTTATAGGTGTAGACATGTTAGAAAAGTGAGAAGCTGAAGACATCTGAGCGGCAAACTGCAGAAATGGGCTGTGACCGGGAAAAGTCATCATAAAGGTCTGGATCGGATGGAGAAAAAGAACTAGAATCTAAGGCGTCACTGGTGAGTCACTTAATGTAAATTTTTATTCTGCCTCTAATCAGTAATGTAATCACTGTATGATCTGCAGCGAGATGATGGGTGGTATGATTATGATATGATTTATTTTTTTGTGAAACAGCATCTCCCAGCATATCCTTACCATTGTTCTGGCCATGCTGGGAGCTGGAAACAAATTAGTGCAAACCTATATGGCAGGGGTTGCACTAAATTGAGCTGTATTTGTGCTGGTGTTGTATTTATGTACTGAGCTTGGTTCTGGTGTTGTGTATAGAACTATATTGCTTGTAAAATGTACAAATGTTTTTATGCTTGAGTTACATAAAAAGAAATGTGGAAAGAAATGACACGTCATTGATTGGTAGAGAAAACAAACATGGCGAGGGGGAATGAGATGTCGGGAAAGAGGTTGGGGGGGGGGGGGCACCAAACTGAATCTTTGCCCCGGGTGCTGGAGAACCTCTGGGTAGGTTCACACTGAGTTTTTTGCAGGCAGAAAATCTGCCTCAAAATTCTGTTTGGAATTTTGAGGCAGATTTTGCTCTGCCTGCACGCCGATTTTCGTGGCATGTTTTGCTGCATTTTCCACCCACGGCCATTGAGCACCGCGGGCAAAAAACGCTGCGAAATATGCTTTCTATGCCTCCCATTGATGTCAAAGGAAGGTCTGAGACGTAAACACCCGAAGATAGGGCATGCTGCTTCTTTTCCCCGCGAGACGGTTTTTCTGCTCACGGGAAAAAACACCTCCGCCTCCCATTGAAATCATTGGGAGGCATTTTTGGACGTTTTTTTGGCGTGTTTTCCGATGCAGTTCCAATGTTGATTGGAGTTACTTCAGGAGTTGACTGTCACATGACTTCTTTAAGATCTGCTGACTGGTTGCAGAGCTGTAGGAAGTGATATAGCGAGCAGCCAAAAGCCGACACCTACACGTCACTTCCTTTCCTTTCACTAATCTATATTAGCAAAGATAAGTTCCAACAAAATGTTTCATTTGATGGAACACTCAGTGACTGCTCCAGCTGAATAAACTTCCAACTTTGTGGGATATTTTCTTGCCTGCCTGTGAGCTCTCCGCTTTATTTGGGAGGATTGATGAAGTATGATGTTAATGCGTATACATGTATATACACCTACATACCCACATATGCACAGACACACACTCATACATACAAACATATACGCATAAAATATATATAAGCAAACATACTGTACATTTGTAAGTATACACAGACGCATACACAAACGCCCCTACCTGATACTTTACCCCAGTTTTTCTGTGTGAATGTGATTAGAAATGTTTAAAAGATGACATTTTGCATGGACTCCATCTTGTATGGTTGGCGTCCATTTTGGATCGTTGGAATCCATCTTGTGGCCTTAAGGAGCCATTTTGAGATGAATAATGTAATGACGGGGAAGGGAGACAGACAGGTGAGCCCTAATCTACCCACCACTCAGTCCCTGCCTACTTGCAACGGCCCGTCCTAGACGACGGCGTAGAACTGGGCGACGGTCCCTATGCTCAATAAGTGTACGACAGACAAACAGACAAGGGTACACAGAAGCTAAGGGAAATGGGGCAGTTGCCCATGGCAACACCGTGAGCAACAAGAGTAGTGAACGAGCCAAGTCAAACCAGGAGTGTACGAGGTACCAAACGCAGAGCAGGAGAGTAGTCAGTAAGCCAGGGTCAAAATGAAGCAGGGACAAATAGTTCAAGCAGCAGCAACAGAGCCAGGAAACAGGAGAATCACAGGCAAAGGAGGAGCAGGAAATGCAGGTATAAATAGACAGAGGGCGGGAGCTAGCTCCATCTGGCCAGGCTGTGATAGGCTCTCCCACTCCTAAGCCTGCCAGCCTGAGTGGTAGAAGATGGAGTCACTCTCTCAGACTTAGGAGCAGGTGCAGACAAATTACCCACAGGCATGGACATAGAAGCTGTGTCTGGCAGATCCTTGACAGTACCCCCCCCCCCCTTTTATGATGGGCCCCTGGACCCTTTCTAGGTGGACCTAGCTTATTGGGGAACCAAAGATGGAACCTCCTGAACAATACCCCAGCGTGAACATCCCGGGCGGGTACCCAAGTCCTCTCCTCAGGCCCGTATCCTCTCCAATCGACCAGGTACTGGAGGGAGCCTTGGACCATCCTCTGCTGTCCACAATCTTGGCCACCTCGAATTCTACCCCTTCAGGGGTGAGAACAGGGAACGGAGGTTTCCTCGAGGGAGCCGAGGACGGGGAGCAGCGTTTAAGGAGGGAGGTATGAAACACGTCGTGTATTCGAAACGACGGGGGTAACTCCAGTCGGAAGGAGACAGGGTTAAAGACTTCAATGACCTTGTACGGCCCTATATACCGGGGAGCAAATTTTTTGGACAGGAATTTAAGGCGCAAATTTTTTGAAGATATCCACACCAGATCCCCGACCAGAAACAAGGGGTTAGCAGAACGTCTTCTATCTGCCTGAGTCTTTTGTATGCTCTGGGACGCCTCTAGGTTCTTCTGAACCTGGGCCCAGACTGTGCACAGTTCCCGATGAACGACATCTACCTCGGGATTGTTGGAACCACCAGGTGAAACGGAGGAGAACCGTGGATTAAACCCAAAATTGCAGCAAAAGGGGGAGACCCCTGACGAGTTACTGACCCGGTTATTAAGGGAAAATTCGGCGAGGGAAATGAAGTAGACCCAATCATATTGACAGTCAAGAACCCTGTCTCCTTCCGACTGGAGTTACCCCCGTCGTTTCGAATACACAACGTGTTTCATACCTCCCTCCTTAAACGCTGCTCCCCGTCCTTGGCTCACTCGAGGAAACCTCCGGTCCCCGTTCTCACCCCTGAAGGGGTAGAATTCGAGGTGGCCCAGATTGTGGACAGCAGAGGATGGTCCAAGGCTCCCTCCAGTACCTGGTCCATTGGAGAGGATACGGGCCTGAGGAGAGGACTTGGGTACCCGCCCGGGATGTTCACGCTGGGGTGTTGCTCAGGAGGTTCCATCTTTGGTTCCCCAATAAGCCAGGTCCACCTAGAAAGGGTCCAGGGGCCCTTCATAAAAGGTATATGGGCCTGTGATTATGTAATGATGGGGAAGGGAGACAGACAGGTGAGCCCTAATCTACCCACCACTCAGTCCCTGCCTACTTGCAACGGCCCGTCCTAGGCAACGGCGTACAACTGGGCGACGGTCCCTATGCTCAATAAGTGCACGACAGACAAACAGACAAGGGTACACAGAAGCTAAGGGAAATGGGGCAGTTGCCCACGGCAACACCGTGAGCAACAAGAGTAGTGAACGAGCCGAGTCAAACCAGGAGTGTACGAGGTACCAAACGCAGAGCAGGAGAGTAGTGAACGAGTCGAATCAAACCAGGAGTGTACAAGGTACCAAACGCAGAGCAGGAGAGTAGTCAGTAAGCCAGGGTCAAAATGAAGCAGGGACAAATAGTCCAAGCAGCAGCAGAGCCAGGAAACAGGAGAATCACAGGCAAAGGAGAGGCAGGAAATGCAGGTATAAATAGACAGAGGGCGGGAGCTAGCTCCGTCTGGCCAGGCTGTGATAGGCTCTCCCACTCCTAAGCCTGCCAGCCTGAGTGGTAGAAGATGGAGTCACTCTCTCAGACTTAGGAGCAGATGCAGAAAAATTATCCACGGGCGTCGACACAGAAGCTGTGTCTGGCAGATCCTTTACAAATAAGTTGTTGCTTTAAGGCTAAGGCATCTATGTCAGCATTGTTTGAAACAATTCTATGTTATTTTGTTCTCGAGATGAATGTTTATATTAGTCTCTCTCTAGTATGTAGAATACAGATGGATATTTACTTATTTTTGTGTGATAAGGAGCCGCCCAACCTTGAAGCCTATGGAGAAAGATCATGTTTACTATAAGGGAGGGGGTAGTCTGACTCCTAGCATCTATGACACGGTATATTTTGGAAACTCATAGTTTTGCACTTTGTAAACGATTGGCTGGAATCAAGCTGCTCCTTCTTCTAAATATATTATGGTAATTGTTTGATGAATAAACGGCAGAGAAGGATTTTGAGCATACAAAGCATGGTCTCTGTGTCAACTTTCTCCCAGAGATATATCGATGACCTATGATTTGAAACTGGATAAATCACTGGAGGGCGGGTATCGGTTGACATACCCATTACAAATTTCAGTCTAATATATTTTGGCCCATCAACATTGTGCTATTTTTTGTATATCTTTCTCATTATTGCCTTTAACTATGTTTATAATTGTTTTTCTCCAATCCTCAGCCTACTGCCTCCTTTTGAGTACTTCAGAATTGTCTTCTCTGTGAATTATCATATGCATAGAGGATGCACAATGCTCCTCTGATGAGACAAGTACTCTTTGTAGCTTTCCTTGGTCTCAGCGTGCCAAATGCCCATGAAACAAGCTGGCATTGCATTAAATACGGTGCTGATCATGGGTTATGAGAGGAAACCTCTAAGGAGCTTAGTGGGTATACAATGGGACGCCAGCTGTTGCGCATACATGTGCAGCCGACGTCCCTCTTCTTGTCTCACCGATGCTAGCCTTACCCGTAGTGGTGTGTGTGCAAGTTCTGCTACAGATTGCGTCTGATCACCTTTGATAATTTAAAGGGTAACTAAATGTTCAACAAACGGTGGTAGCTATGTGAGTGGATGTGCGTAGGTCTGCTCTGCTCTAGCTCTATGTAGTCTGGGATACACCGCACCATGTGACAGTGATCATGTGATACTCCACGGGACACTCCCTGTTAGCATTGCTAGTTCTGATGCCGGCTTAGCAGCCTTGCTACCTCCGCTGCTACTGCTACTTCTACAGCAAGATTCTGGTTCTCCCAGTCCTTGGATTGCCTTGGATTCTGCACTGCTTATCCTTCTGCCACTCCCTTGGACCCGATTTTGGGCTGCTTCTTTGGGAAAGAAGATTTTAGTGCTGAAGCTGTTAGCACTGTTGAGCATTACTGCTGGAGTTGCTGGTTCAAGTGAGCATTATGTATTGAGTACCAGTTATTGAGTGCTATCTCTGTTTATTGTCGATTGCTGGATGCCCCTCAGATCACCGTCTGTTGTCGATTTTGACTAGAATTGATCACCCTTGGTCACAGGAGGAGGCTGGATGGAACACTGTGACTGTTACTGCTGCTATATTGCCATATTGCCATTGCTTTTACTACATGTTTAGTAGCTTCCCGCTACCCAAGGATTTTGGATTCAGTCTGAAAAAACTCTGGAATTGCTAAAGCAAGAAAAAAAAAATGTGGTGTTTGGCGTTTTTACAGCTAAAGCTAAGTATTAATAAAAAATTAAAAAATAAATCTTTCATCTTTTATTGTGTTTCGTGGGTGGCAGCGGTATAGACCAAATACGCAGACTGTGAGATAAAGTAAAGCTGGGAGAAGTGAATGTGACATGGCAGACAGCGACTAGGAAGGGTAAATCATCCATGCCTACTCCAGTCACTACCCCAGTCACCACACCTGTAATGGCTAGAAGAGTGGATAAAGTTATAGAGGCGGCTGCCGCAAAACTGGGTAGATTTGCATTGGTATCCCCAGCTGTGGTTCTAAAAAAAAGGGCTTTGAAGAAGGCAGAAGGGAGAGCTCAGGATAAGACTTTGGGAGAGTCAAGCAGTAGTAAAAAAGAAATGGCTTGTGTAATGTCAGATACGAGTGCTGAATTGGAAGATAGGAACGGTGATGGAGTGGTATCTCTGGAAGTTACTGAGAATGGACCCCTTAGTTTGACAGATATCTTAATGGCTGTAAACCAATGTAACGCATCAATAAGTTTGGTTGTTGCCCAGGTGGGTACACTAGGGGAGCAGGTGAACTTTTTAAGGAACAGTATGTTCAAGAATAAAGAGCATATGGAAAATGTGGAAGTTAGAACTTCTCAGCTGGAAGATACAGTAGATGTGTTACAAAAAGAAATGAAATTGCTAAAAAGAAGTAATAAAGACATGAAGCTGAAAATGATGGACCTGGAGAATAGGTCTAGAAGAGCTAATTTGAGGTTTCTAGGTTTTCCATAGGGGATGGAAGGCTCTGACATTATTTACTTGAAAACGTGGATTATAGACAGAATGAGAGAAGAGGAATTTTCTATTTCCAATTTTATAGCGAGAGCACATAGAGTTCCAGTCGGACGGATCATTCTTGAAAACAGACCGAGACAGATATCAATAAAAATGGTGTCATCTAAAGCTAGAGATCTTGTCATAAGATCGTTACAAAATGTGACGAATATGGAATTTGAAGGGCAGATAATTATTGTTTAAAATTGTGTTTTTTTTATTTTTTCATTCTATATATATATATATATATATATATATATATATATATATATATATATATATATATATATAATCCAAAAAAATGAAGAGGCAGCACTCCAAGGAAATTGGTGAAAAAAAGTGGTGTGTTTATTCACCCCAGGCAGGCAACGTTTCGGCAACGTTTCGATCCGTCTCTATGGGATCTTTGTCAAGCCTCTTCATTTTTTGGGATTTCATTAACAAGGGTTCCTAGCCTCAACCTAGGAGGCCTGCACCCACTGCTGTTGCTGTGCTGCTTTACTCTTTTTCTCATATATATATATATATATATATATATATATATATATATATATATATATATATATATATATATATTTGTCTCCACTTATTTCTCCTTCCCCTTTTCGGGTTGTCTACCCCATAATAGGTAGTATCTATGCTTAAATGGTGCAGGCAAATGGGATAAGAATTCTCTCTTGGAATATTAGAGGTATGGGCTCTAGATTAAAAAGGGTTGCTATATTTGATCTTATTAGGAATTTTCTCCCTGCCATAGTTTGTCTTCAGGAGACCCATCTTGATAAAAACTCACTTTATGTAATAGAAAAAAAGATGGGCATAGAAATCTTTCCACTCAGTATTTTCCTCTCATTCAAGAGGTGTATCAATTTTGATACATAAAGATATTGGAGTGGAGATGATCTCAGTTAAGAAAGACTCAGAGGGCAGATTTGTGATCTTGCATTGTTCTTTGCATGACGAACCTTGGGTGTTGGTTAATATTTATAACCCACCACCATTCACGATGGAAGTGTTGATAAAAATCAATGAATTTATGATGGATAAGATGCACTGTGTACTATTGATAGTAGGAGATTTCAATGGGGTTATTGATGCATCCCTGGATAGAACTCATTTATTAAATAGACACAATAAACAGGATAGAAAGGGTTTGGGAAATGTACTAGAGGAATTTGGGTGGATCGATGCTTGGCGTAGTAGAAACCCGGTGAGTAGGGTATATTCTTGTTACACTAAATCACACAACACATTATCACAAATTGATATGGCTATATGTAATAAAAAAGCATTTCAAGATATTGTTAAAGTTAAATATGAAGCACGTGGAATTTCGGACCATTCACAGGCATAATTATGGGGTTAGGAGATTTAGAGTAAACAATAATTGGTTTGTTATGGTGGATCATTGTAAAATTAAAGATTAACTTATCTGGTTTTTTTAAGGAAAATGAGGGTTCGGTATCTCCTGGTATGGTTTGGGATACTGCAAAGGCAGTGATGCAAGGGTTAATTTTGAAAGGGATTTCTGGGGTCAAGAGAAAATTAGCAAATGTGGAGAGGGATGCTACAGGGAAGTAATAGTGGAAGAAAGAGCAGTTCTGCTGGATCGGTCTGAGGTAAATAGAGAAAGTTGGGGAAAAGCCCAGACTCTGTATAAAGATATCTTGAATGCCAAGGCAAATAGATATATGTTGCAACAAGATCAAAAATATTTCTCGGAATCCAATCTACCAGGTAAGCTCTTGGCATCAATGGTCCAGGCTCAACATAGTCAAAAAAGTGTGGGGGTAATTGAAAAAATCGAGGGGGGGGGGGTTTGGTTAAGGAGCCAAAATTGATAGTTGAGGAATTTGCTTGTTATTATGCCAATATCTATAAAACAAGAAAAATGTGGGAGATGGGGGAGATAAGTGAGTTTCTGGAGACTATTCCATTGTCAAGACTTAAACAAGAACAAATGGATATGTTGGATGCCCCAATCACAGTGATGGAATTGGAGGTGGTTATTCGGAACGCCCCTGGAGGTAAGTCCCCTGGGTTGGATGGGTTGCCCTTTGAGGTTTACGCACAATATATTGAGGCATTAGGTGCTAGACTTATGGATCTATGGAATAACTTACTAGGGGAAAGGGAAATGTCTTTTTTGATGAGGGAGGTGTTGATTACACTTATTTTAAAATGAGGGAAAGACCCTATTAAAATGGAGTCTTATATACCAATCTCTTTGATTAATACGGATGTTAAATTGCTGGCTAAAATCTTGACAAATAGGTTGGTGAGGATTAGCTCTTATTTGATTCATAATGACCAATGTGGCTTTATGCCAAACAAGTCTACTTCAGATAATATTAGGAGGTTGTGTGTAAATCTCCAGGTGTAGACATCTGACCCAGGGGAAAGGTCAATTTTGTCCCTTGATGCTTCTAAGGCATTTGACACAATAGAGTGAAATTGTATATGGGCAGTCCTCGAGAGGATTGGTTTTGGCTCCAGATTTATTTTGTGGATTACATTTTTGTTTGCAAACCTGAAAGCTCGAGTAACAGTCAATGGGGTAGTTTCCAGAGATTTTAAGATTGAATGGGTTACAAGACCGGGTTGTCCAAGATGGGCTCCGGGTTTAATCTATTTCAAATGCTGGAGATGGGAAAATTTCGGATAGACCCCTTTAGGAACTACCCAACTATGGTAATGTTGGAGAAGTTATGGTTGGAAATTAAAATTAAATGGAATGTAAAAGAAAGATATGGTTTTAGCCCAGTATGGGGGAATATCTATCTTCCAGAATTCAATAAAATTCTGAATATGAAATGCTGGGAAAGAAGAGGCATTTTGTTTCTTGAGCAATTAGTAGAGAATTGAGTCCTGTTGGACTTTGAGACTCTTGATAAAAAATTTGGACTGGGTAAAGGAGGTTGGTTCTATTTCAGGCAGCTGTATCAAGCCTTTATGTCAGAAGATCATGGACCAATGAGCACTTTCTAATAAGGGGCTGTCGTCTAAATTATATAAATCCTATATGAGGCAGAGATTGGTAAGGAATCCAGGTAAATCCAGGAAGTACTGGGAATAGATTCCAGGAACTAGGGATGGTAGAGAATGGCCTCTGGTATTAAGGGGTCTCAAAAAAGTGTCAACCAGCTCGGCCCATAGGATATCACAATTTTTTATTGTTCACAATCTACATTTCTCCCCGGCCAAGATAGCCAAATTCTATGGGCATCAGGAAGTCAGGTGCCCTAAATGTCATAGTCTAGAAGCTGATAACCTGCATCTACTATGGATGTACCCAAAAATAAATATGTTCTGGGAAGAAATCTGTAATGATATTTTTGGGATTTTTCAAGTAAGAATATCTCTAGACCCTTGAATTTGTTTATTGGGAGCTCTGGAGGTGGAGGAGGGGACTGCGGGGAGAATTATGGCAGTGGGAAAATGACCTTATTATGCTAGGAAGCGTATTTTATTGAAGAGTAAAAGCCCTCCATCGGTAGATAAATGTGTTAAATTCACCAATAGAATTATAATGTTGGAAAAGAATGATTTTAGAAAGAAGGGGAGGATCTCTTTCTCTCTTCTCAGGTTGGGCCCCTTGGATTCAGTTTCGGTTTGAGGCACTGGAAAGGGAAGTATTGGAGGCAATGTAGCGGAGGGGGAGGAGAAAGTGGTTTGGAGATATTATTATTTTATAATTGAAATTATTATAATTTTTTTTTTAGTTTGGGATGGGGGATTATAATGTTTGTCATAACTGCTATGATGTTTTGTGAAGAAACTAAGCAGCTGTACTTTGTTGGTTCATATTTTTTTGTGCTGAGTTAAAACTATCCAGTGATATGCTCTGTTTTTTATAGGGGTAAGGCCTCATGCACACGACCGTAAAAACTCCCGTAATTACGGGCCGTAATTACGGGTCCATGGACTTCTATTGGCCACGGGTACCCCCCCCCCCCCCTGTATGCTTACTGGAAGGTGCCCGTGCCGTTGAAAAAGATAGAGCATGTCCTATTTCAGGCCGTAATTACGGCACGGGCAGGCCCATAGAATTCTATGGGGCTCCCGTAATTACGGGTGACTACGTGTGTGCACCCGTAATTACGGGAGCGTTGCTAGGCGACGTCAGTAAATAGTCACTGTCCAGGGTGCTGAAAGAGTTAAACGATCGGTAGTAACTGTTTCAGCACCCTGGACAGTGGCTACCGATCACAATATAGATAAAGCTGTAAAAAAAAAAAAAAGTTGTTCATACTTACCCAGAACTCCCTGCTTCTTCCTCCAGTCCGGCCTCCCAGGATGACGTTTCAGCCCATGTGACGGCTGCAGCCAATCACAGGCCAAACACTGGCTGCAGCGGTCACATGGACTGCCGCGTCATCCAGGAAGGTCGGACTGGATGTCAAGAGAGGGACGCGTCACCAAGACAACGGCCGGGTAAGTATGAATTTCTTTTACTTTTATTACGGAAAGGGCTGTCCCTTCTCTCTATCCTGCACTGATAGACAGAAGGGCTGCCGATTAGTGCAGTGCAATTTTGCAGCCAAAAACGTGCCCGTAAATACGGGTGGAATACGTGTGACCAAGGACCCGTATTTACGCCAGTATTTACGGGTGGACAAAAATACGGTCGTGTGCATGAGGCCTTATAGAGTATATGTACTCTGTAAGGTCGTGATAAGAAAGTGGAACTATTATATATGGGCCATTTGTTTCTATGGCATAGAAATGAGCACAATGAATGTAGGTTGTTGGTTTCGGATCATGTTGCTAATATTTATTGTTGTATACAGGGTATATGCAATATGTACAGTTGATTTTTTTGTTATTTGAAATTTGTCTTAAAAACAAAAGAAGACTTGGAAAAAAAAATTTTCAACAAACTTCTGACATGTCATAGTGACATGTCAGAAGTGTTGATTGATAGTGGTCCGAGCACTGAGACCCCCACCAATTGCTAAAACTAAGCGGCAGAAGCGCTTGTGTGAACGCTCATGTGGGCGCTCAGCCGCTTTGTGTCTGTTCGCCTTTTTCCGGAAATCAATATATCGGAGTACGGGCCCAATAGAAAGTGTATGAGCCCGTACTCCGATACACCGGCTTTCCGGAAAAAGCCGAACAGAAACAAAACGGTCTTCTGCTGCTTCGTTTTAGCTATTGGTGTGCTCGGACTCCCACCAATCAAAACTTCTGACGTGTCACTATGACACGTCAGAAGTTTGTTGAACTTTTAGTTACCCTTTAACCTGCTCAGAATTGCCACACCTTACCTTAGCAACAGGGTTCTTTGGATACTGTTCATCATGTGTGAAGTTATTTGTTGTTTGTTACGTTGGATTTGATCGGGACTACTATATTGGCTTATAAAACATGTATTTAAATTCCAGGATAGTAAACAAAGTAACTTACAGAATAGGAACGTTTTGGTCGAATTTTAAGCTTTAAATTATAATTTAGCACTTGATAACAAAAGGTCAAAATGTTACATAATTAATAATTAACCCCTTCCCGCAAATGGGCGTTACTGTACGTCCTTTTTAGCGGTGCCTTCCCGCAAAAGGGCGTACAGTAACGCCCTGCATTTGACATGGTGACATCACAATGATTGTTGCTGTCCGTGACAGCTAACAATCACAGTTACTCGACACAGGACCTATAAGAGCGGTCCCGTGACGGCGATCGCTCTGGTTGGTCAGTCAAATGTGACAGACCAATCACAGCTGTCAATGACGACATAGTGCCGTTTCCCGCCTCCGAGAAGCTCATTGCGTATCAAATCTTCTAATTGAAAGGGGGGCACGGCAACTGCCGCGACTTGCCTTTGGTAGAAAAAAAACGTTTTTTTCACCAAAGAATGTCGTGAGCTGCGGGCCCCCCTTTCAATTAGGTTTGGCCGGGCCTCTCACATCAGTACCCCTAATACCCCCCCTGATGGCGGCCCTGGGTAGCATGGGGGTCGTCATGAGGGCCGTCAAACACCGCCCGCCCGCGCGACCGATCGCGCGCACCCGCAAACTCCCGCGCGTGCATGTTTTCTGTTTACAAACAGAGTGTCATAATGATGGTGGGTGCGCGAAAATCACGCAGCCACGCATCATACGCTGCTGCCACACGGAGCTGTTATGGACCTTTTGCATGCGCAAAACGCCACGTTTTTTGATCGCGCAAAAAGCACACACTTGTGTAAATCCGGCCTTAGGGTAGGAACACACTAGGCATGAACACTCCGGATTTTATGCAACACATTTTATTGTGGAAAATCCGCAGCGTATTACAGTCGCAGCAGAGTGGATGAGATTTGAACAAATCTCATCCACACGCTGCAAAAAAAATTGACCTGCAGTGTGGCTTTTTAAGCCGCAGCACGTCAATTTATTCTGTGGAATCGCTGCTCCTCTGTTGCGAAAATGCTGCGGTTCTGCCGCAGAAATCACAAATGAGGAAAAAAAAAAGGCACTTTTTGACGCATCTCTCTCTTCTGAACGTAGCCCCGCCTCCTGGGATGACGCTGTAGACGATGTGACCGCTGCAGCAGTCACATGGGATGAAACGTCATGACGGGAGACCGGGCTGCGCTAAGAATAGAGGATCGCGTCGCCTAAACTACGGCCGTAGTAAGTCTACATTTTTTTATAAATTTCAAAAAGTGCCTTTTTTTTCCCCTCATTTGTGATTTTTGCGGCAGAACCGCAGCATTTCCGCAACAGAGGAGCAGCGATTCCACAGAATAAATTGACGTGCTGCGGCTTAAAAAGCCACACTGCAGGTCAATTTTTTTTGCAGCGTGTGGATGAGATTTGTTCAAATCTCATCCACTCTGCTGTGACTGTAATACGCTGCGGATTTTCCACAATAAAATGTGTTGCATAAAATCCGCAGTGTTCATGCCTAGTGTGTTCCTACCCTAAGGCCGGATTTACACAAGCGTGTGCTTTTGCGCGCGCAAAAAACGTGGCGTTTTGCGCATGCAAAAGGTCCATAACAGCTCCGTGTGGCAGCAGCGTATGATGCGTGGCTGCATGATTTTCGCGCAGCCGCCATCATTATGACACTCTGTTTGTATGTTTGTAGCACGTGGTGCTTTTCTGTTGTCATTCATAGTTTATGCTGCTGCGGAAGTGCTGGGCGTGATTTTCACGCACCCATTGACTTCAATGGGTGCGTGATGCGCGAACAATGCACAAATATAGGACATGTCGTGAGTTTTACGCAGCGGACACATGCTGCGTGAAAATCACTGACAGTCTGCACGGCCCCATAGAGTAACATAGGTCCGTGCGAGGCGCGTGAAAATCCTGCACGTTGCACGGATGTATTACACGTTCGTCTGAATAAGCCCTAACAATAAGGCCCAGTTCACAGAGTTTTTGGGCCTTGATATTGACTTGGACACTGCGTCAGAATCAGCACCAAACAACTTCCAAAACCGCCTCCCATTGATTTAATCTGGAATCAATGGGAGCCAGTCGCGGAAAAAAGAAAAAGCAGCACGTCCTTTCTTGCCGCTGTTCCGCCTCTGACCTCCCATCGAAATCAATGGGAGGCAGAAAATGCATTTTTTGGTACCGTTTTTTGTTTGCTGTCCTCAATCGCCGCAGGCAAGGAACGCAGCAAAAAACGCGGCAAGATAGTGTGGGCAGGTCAAAATCTGCCTCAAAATTCTTTAGGCTGGGTTCACACGACCTATTTTCAGGCGTAAACGAGGCGTATTATGCCTCGTTTTACGCCTGAAAATAGGGCTACAACACGTCGGCAAACATCTGCCCATTCATTTGAATGGGTTTGCCGACGTACTGTGCAGACAACCTGTCATTTACGCGTCGTCGTTTGACAGCTGTCAAATGACGAAGCGTAAAAATACAGCCTCGTCAAAAGAAGTGCAGGACACTTCTTTCAGACGTAATTTGAGCCGTTCTTCATTGAACTCAATGAAGCACAGCTCAAAATTTATGGCTGTCAGAGAAGCCTCGCAAAATGCGAGGAGGAGCATTTACGTCTGAAACGAGGCAGCTGTTTTCTCCTGAAAACAGTCTGTCATTTCAGACGTAAAAGCCTGCTACCGTGTGCACATACCCTTAAGGAATTTTGAGGCAGATTTTTTCGGCCTGCAAAATACTCTGTGTGAACAGGGCCATAGATAATCAGCACTTTGAGACACTTTACTCACTGTCAGAAGAGCTGCTGGCTCCCACTCCAGTCCTTGTCAGGCGATGTCTTCGGTCCAGATGTCCAGTCCTTCACCTCCAGGCTCCAGAAAATGGCGGGGATCGTAGAACTCCTGCCGCCGCGCAACAACTGGACTCCTCCCCCTCTCCTTACGCAGCTACGCTCTGGAGGAGGCGGAGGAGGAGGCGGAGGAGGAGGCGGAGGAGGATGCGGAGGCGGGCCAGCAGGTAACTAGTCTGTGTGCCGCTCTCCCTGTGTGGCTGTCCTTGCCAGTAGTCCGGCGATGTTCTTGTGGTGCGGGCGCGCGCCTGCGTTCATTCCTGTGCGCGCCCTTTTGCGGTCGAGCGCGCGTTTGCAGTCGAGCGTGCGCATGCGCGCGTTTGCGGTCGAGCGTACGCATGCGCGCGTTTGCGGTCGAGCGTGCGCATGCGCGCGTTTGCGGTCGAGCGTGCGCATGCGCGCGTTTGCGGTCGAGCGCGCGCGCGCAAGCGGGCGATGTTTCACGGCGGTGTTTGACGAGAGGGGGGCCCGCAGCTCACGGTGGTGTTTGATGAGAGGGGGGCCCGCAGCCCACGACATTGTTTTGGTGAAAAGAACAGGCCCCATTGCAGGGGCCTGTTTTTTTCTACCAAAGGCAAGTCGCGGCAGTTGCCGGGCCCCCCTTTCAATTAAGTTTGGCCAGGCCCCCTACAGTAGTGCCCCTGCCTGCTGATCTCCGTCACCTGCTGAACATTTACTTGTGGACTTCTGTCCCTAACTACTCCGTCATCTCCTGTATTTTTAGGGAGTTTAGTTTTCTTGTTAAAAGAAATAATACAAAAAAATAAAAAATAACATAAGGGGGGATTCACACGAGCGTGTATTGGGTCGGTGCGGGCTGCGTGGTTTTCACGCGCCACGCACAGACCAATACAAGTCTATGGGGCAGTACAGACAGTCCGTGCTTTTTGCGCAGCGTTTGTCAGCTGCGCAAAAAGCGTGACATGCTCAATATCTCTGCGTATTTCGCGCATCACGCACCCATTGAAGTCAATGGGTGCGTGAAAACCACGCAGGTCGCACGGAAGCACTTCCGTGCGAACCGACTGAAACAGCGCACCAGCTGTCAAAAGGATGAATGTAAACAGAAAAGCACCACGTGCTTTTCTGTTTCCAAACATCCAAACGGAGTGTCTTTGAGATGAGCGAACCCGGACAACCGAACCGAACTTCACCGGGTTCGGCCGAACTCGTTTTGGCCGAACCCGGCAAAAAAAATTCCGGTACGCGACGTCAGGAGATAGTCACTGTCCAGGGTGCTGAAAGAGTTAAACTGTTTCAGCACCATGGACAGTGACTTCCGATCCCAATATACATGAACCTGTAAAAAAAAAACGAAGTTCTGACTTACCGATAACTCCCGGCTTCTTCCTCCAGTCTGACCTCCCGGGATGACAATTCAGTCCAAGTGACAGCTTCAGCCAATCACAGGCCAAGCACAGGCTGCAGCGGTCACATGGACTGCCGCGTCATCCAGGGAGTTGGGGCCCGATGTCAAGAGAGGCGCGTCACCAAGGACGCGTCACCAAGGCAACGGCCGGGAGGGAAGTTCTCGGTAAGTACGAACTTTTTCTTTTTTTTTTAACAGGTTTCTCGATATTGTGTTCGGCATTCACTGTCGAGTGTGCTGAAAGAGCTACTGCCGATCAGTTAGCTCTTTCAGCACCTTGGACAGTGACGGGCGTCGACTAGCCTCATCTCTATACACGGATGACACACGCAGCTGTCAAGTGGTTTTTGCGCGTGCAAAACGCTGCGTTTTTTGCACGCGCAAAAACGCAATGTTCGTCTGAATCTGCCCTAACAGTTATTTAGCAATTGTAGGGAGTCTTGTTAGGGGTAGCACTACTTTATATAGGCTCATTATCTGACCTCTGTGTCTTGTCACCATTTGTGACCTATACAGTGCACTCAGTCCCGCTCCTGTATTTTTAGTGATCACTTTTTTTCTAGTTATTTTAGTTATATAAAAAATATATTTAAAAAATTGTTCTTAGGGAGATTTATTAGCTTTATAGTTTTTATATACTGTACCATACCAATATGGCCCAGATATTTTATAGTCCAGAGGAGGCATATGTCATGTTATGCTCCGACACCGACCCTGCAAGTGATGATGAAATGGAATTTGTTCTTTCATCTTCAACTTCATCTAGCGAGTCTAATGAGCAGAAGAGCAGTTGGTCCTGCGCAACCGGATTCAAAAGAGGTGATGTGGGTACCTGCTGTAATTTATACCCCTCAGGTTCCCAACTTTACTGCCTGCTCCGGGATCCAAGTAGAGACAGCGGGGTTCAGGGAATTAGATTTTTTTAATTTGTTCTTTTCTGAGGAATTTGTTTCTGCAATGGTCCAGCAGACCAATTTGTATGCAGAGCAGTTTCTGGCCAGCAATCCCACCTCATATAATGCCAGAGTTCAAAACTGGACCCCCACAGACCCAGTGGAACTCCGAAAAAGTTTGGGGCCTATTGATAAACATGGGCTTCATAAAAAAAACACGTATCCGGGACTGCTGGTTCTCTGACGTATTGTACAATACACCCCTTTACAGTACGGTGATGAGCAGAACACGTTTTGAGGCCCTGCTCAAGTTCTTGCATTATAATGACAATTCCCGTTGCCCACCACCTCAGGACCCCCATTATGACAGGCTATATAAGATTAGGCCTGTCATCGACCACTATAATATAAAATTTTCAGAAAATTACACCCCTGAAAAAAGTATAGCGGTCGATGAATCCCTCGTAAATTTCAAAGGGAGGCTGCACTTCAGGCAATACCTCCCAAGCAAAAGGGCCCAGTACGGCATAAAAATATACAAGGTGTTTGAGAGCGCCACCGGGTACACACACCGTTTTAAAATTTACGAGGGAAAAGATTCAAAAATGGATCCCCCAGACTGTCCCTCATTTCTTGGTATCAGCGGCAAAATCGTTTTGGATACACCCTTAACTTGGTGCCTATCACCTATACGTGGACAATTTTTATAACAGTGTTCCCCTCAAAAAAGTCCCTTTCGTCCAGATCCACCATGGCTTGTAGCACCCTCCGGAAGAATCAGAAGGGCCTCCCCAAAACCCTGCTGGGGCAGAAGTTGCAGAAAGGGGAAAGTAGTGCTGCCTGCAGTGATAATCTGCTCTTTCTTAAATTTAAGGACAACAGGGATGTACATATATTGTCCACCATTCATAATTCTAGCAGCAGACCTGTTCTAGTACGTGGATCCAGCACCCCAACCACCAAGCCTACCTGCATCCTGGACTACAATCGCTTCATGGGTAGGGTGGACCTATCCGATCAAGTGATCAAACCATATAGTGCCATGCGTAAGAGCAAAACAGGGTACAAAAAGCTGGTCGTCCACCTCACCCAAATTGCATTTTATAATGCGTTTGTGGTGTCCAGGTATGCAGGCAATCATGAAACCTTCCTGCAATTCCAGGAGAAGGTCATCAAGGCTCTAATATTTGGAAACCCAGAAGGGGAGGGTACTGCAAGTAATGTAAATCGCATTATTCCCGGCCAGCATTTTCCAACCGAAATACTCGAAAAAGAAGACCCTCAAAAAAATGTAGGGTGTGTACAAGAAGAGGGATCAGAAGAGACACCACCTACCAATGCGATACATCCCCCACAAAACCCGGCCTATGCATAAAATAATGCTTCAAAATTGATCACACCTCATTAGAGTTTTAAATTATTTTCTATTCATCAGTCCCCTCTTTCTTCATATTGGCCATTATAAAGTAATTTCATTTATTTTCCCATTTTATGCCCACTGACTAAAAATTTTAATAACCACAAAACAAAACTAAAAATTCTCACTATACGCCTAGATGAATGCCTAGGGTGGTGTTGCCTTACAATTGGTCACGCAAAATTAGAATAACTGGTAAAGCCATAAAACAAAACTAAAAATTCTCACTATACCCTTAGATGATTACCTAAGGTGGTGTCGCATTACAATTGGTCACACAAAATTAGAATAACTGGTAAAACCTTAAAACAAAACTAAAAATTGTCACTATACCCCTAGATGAATACATTGGGGGTTGTGGTTTCTAAATGTTCGATTTTTTTGTTCTGCCTGTTATTGTGATTATGTCCTGCCATAAAAAGAAGTTATTTTCATTCTTAGTATAACTTTTTTGTGATACGGGCATGGCTCTTTTTATTTGGAGGGTATACGAGCTGTTCCTGATCAGTGCAGTTTGGGCCTGCTTTACGGTTTTGTGCAACTTGTTCTACCCGATAATACTGCTGGTAAAGCTGACAATAATTTGTGGATTAGTGATCCTTTACCGTATCTATACATACGGTGTTGGACACTGCTCCTTTATATATTCTGTAGGTGATTGGTTGTTTTGCGCACATTTCAGTTCCTACCTTGCCGGGCAGGGATCTGTTATGGAATGCCAGCGTCACTTGGCACGTTTGTACCTCATATAGGGATCGATTGTGCTAATGAGATGTTGTACAACCAGTCCCTTTAAAAAAAAAAAAAATTATATATCCCAATGGCTGTCCTTTTATTCTGTGAACATGCTCAGTATTTGTTTCCTCCACTTTTCAAATATATTGCCTTTCACTTCAAAGCAGTTTCATATATTTTTTTTTTTCCCAATCTAACTTACTATATATCAAAGTGAGATGCTGTTCTTAACTCTACGGACTGACACTTTTGTTGGTCATATGCTTTTTTAGCACGACATAGTTATTTGTACAGGCAAATGCAATGCTTAGGGACAAAAAAGGCAAATAACCTAAATAACACCTAAAACTTTGCGATCAACATGCTCAAAATACCCCTAGATAAATACCATAGGGGTGTAGTTTCCAAAATGTGGTCACTTTTGGGTGGTTTCCACTGTTTTGGTCCCTCCAGTGCGTCGCAAACGCGACATGGCACCGAAAACCCTTCCAGCAAAATCTGCGCTCCATAATCCAATTGGTGCTTCTTCCCTTCTGTGCTCTGGCGTGGGTCTAAACAGCAGTTTATGACCACATATGGGGTATTCCTGTAATCTGGAGAAATTGCTTTACAAATGTTGGGGTGCTTTTTCTCCTTTATTCCTTGTAAAAATTTGAAAATTCTATGTTTTTTAAGAAAAAAAGTAGATTTTCATCTTCACAGACTAATTCCAATAAATTTAGCAAAAAAAACAGTGGGGTCAAAATACTAACTATACCCCTAGATAAATTCCTTGAGGGGTGTAGTTTCCAAAATGGGGTCACTTTTGGGGGGTTTCCACTGTTTTGGCACCACAAGACCTCTTCAAACCTGACATGGTGCCTAAAATATATTCTAAAAAAAGGAGGCGCCAAAATCCTCTAGGTGCGTCTTTGATTCTGAGGCCGATGCTTCAGTCCAGTAGCACACTAGGGCCACATGTGGGATATTTTAAAAAAACTGCAGAATCTGAGCAATAAATATTGAGTTGCGTTTCTTGGGTAAAACCTTCTGTGTTACAGAAAAAAATGTATTACAAATTAATTTTGGCCAAAAAATATGACATTTGTAAATTTCACCTCTACAATGCTTTAATTCCTGTGAAATGGTTAAAAGGGTTAAAACCCTTTTTGAATGCTGTTTTGAATACATTGAGGGGTGCAGTTTTCAAAATGGGGTGATTTATGGGGACTTTCTAATATTTAAGGCCCTCAAAGCCACTTCAGAACTGAACTGGTCCCTGAAAAAATAGCCTTTTGAAAATTCTTGAAAATGTGCGTCATTGCTGCAAAAGTTCTATGTCTTGTAACGTCCTAGAAAAATAAAAGGACGTTCAAAAAACAATGCAAACATAAAGTAGACATATAGGAAATGTTAACTAGTAACTATTTTGTGTGGTATTACTATCTGTTTTACAAGCAGATACATTTAAATTTAGAAAAATGCACATTTTTGAAAATTTTCTCTACATTTTGGTGTTTTTCACAAATAAATATTACATTTATCAACCAAATTTTTTCTTTAACATAAAGTACAATATATAACCTAGAAGAGGAGGATGCTAAAAAAGAAACATGATGTACAAAGAGTAGAAAAATACTTTATTAGCATATATGATATGACAGTAAACAATGTATAAAAACAAAAGAATCCATAGACCAACAGTTTAAAAAGGGACACAGGGCTGGGTGTCTATCAAATATACATAAATAGCAGATAAATATCTGTGATTAAACTTCCAGAAAAAGACATATGTAACACAAGGCCAAAAAATGAGAGATGTATTTATATATAGTTGTGGGCAAAGAATAAAACCCACAGTATGATAACAAATTTATCACATGGCCATTATATATATAGCACTAAACAAAGGTGAACAAGCCATGCATATAGTTAAGCATAAATATACACAGCAATAATTTTGTACATATATAGTCACTATACGCATAGAAAAATAAATACTGGAAGAGAAGTCAATGGATATACAATAAGAATGGCGTATTTACATGGGATGAAACATACCCATATTGAGATGCCAGGAGAGACACACACAGCCAGCGTCCACCCCAACGCGCATTTCGGCGCAAATGCCTTCGTCATATTTAAAGGTTGTGTGCAAATTATTTTTGCAAAGTATCCACAAAGAAAGGAAGTTAGTACAATAGTGCACTGATGCATTGAAATAGTGATAAGTTATGCAAATGTATGTGTGTAAATGAGGATGTGAAAAAGGAAAGAAGAGAAATATAGGTGAAGAAACATAAAAGTGTATGTGCAACAAAAAGTGAAAAAGAAAAATAAATAGAATGAATGAGAGAATAAATATGTGAATGAAGATTGAAGTCAATATATATAAATAAATCAATAAGTTGACAAGGAACTACATGTGGCACGAAAAAACACAAAAACGGGGGGGGGGGGAGGGGGAGTGCCATGAACATGAGTGGACAAAAATTAAATGAAGGTGTATGAAATATCAGTGATATATAGTGCAAAAATATGCAGAAAGGTTGTGCAGGCATACATAATAACAAAAGAAAACAATAAATGCATCTGCCCATACATAAATATATATAGATGCATGCATAAACATGCAGCTTAAAAATGAATCCTCGATTTTTCCTATGAATCAGCAGCAATTGGTATATAATTCAGCAGTATTGACCATCGACTCAGTAGAATGGTCCCGTCGACTCAGAAAATGGCATGGAGACCCAAATAGAGTGGGACTCCAACAGGTACAAATGGGGTAAACAATATACTTCTCTAATCTCTATGAAAGAAGATATAAACATAGTTAAAATAAAATATTTGAAATACAAAGTATATACATGGTTAACTGCATAAATTTATGTAAAACTTCTAATATTTTGACCCCAGTAAAGTTACACCAGTATTGGGAATGTCACTGCTTCGCAGCATGTCAAGACACAGTGAATCCTATTCACGTCCACCTTGTTTAATTACTTTCCCTGTCAGCACCAGATAAGACCCTTAGAACTGAGCTCTGCCGAATAGGGCTGGTTATTGCAAATGAATGTACATCTCACTATACTTGGGATAAAATAATTCCAATTACAGTTATGAAACGCTGAGGTTTCACTGGGACATTTAGCAGATTATTGTATCGCTGCGTAGAATGAAGGTTTTCAGCATAAATGGCACAATTGCAGATTACTGCAAATGGAAGTAATAACGGCAGAAAGTAGTTATCATATTTTATTTCCAAAGTTATAAAGACATTTATTTATTCTGCATAAGTGATTTGTCATATATTAACTATTTTACAAAACTCATCTTTAAAAAGTACCCTATAGTTTGAAATTGATTTTGTATTTATGTTTTTGCAAACATTACTGTTGAACCCTCTCTGTTAAAGAAGAACCATCATCAGGGGCGTAACTAGGAAAGACTGGTCCCCATAGCAAACTTTTGACTGGGGGCCCCCCTCCCCTGGGTATCACACAACCCCCCCTTGTAGATAGTGCCTCCCTATACATTCCGCCACACAGCGCCCCCCTATAGATAGCACCATAGAGCCCACTGTAGATAGCGCCATACACATCCCCCTGTAGATAATGCCATACAGCCCCTGTAGATAACGCCATACAGCCCCTTGTAGATAACGCCATACAGCCCCAAATCCCCTCTGTAGATAACGCCATATAGCCCCCCTGTAGATAACGCCATACAGCCGCCTGTAGATAACGCCATACAGCCCCCTGTAAATAACCCCATACATCCCCCTGTAGATTACGCCATACAGCCCCCCTGTAGATTACGCTATACAGCCCCCCTGTAGAAAACACCATACAGCCCCCCTGTAGATAACACCATATAGCCCCCCCTGTCGATGACACCATACAGCCCCCCTGTAGATTATGCTATACAGCCCCCCTGTAGATAACACCATACAGCCCCCCTGTAGCTAACGCCATATAGACCCCCCCAAAAAAACGGCCTATAGTTTGTCCTACAAAAGAGATGTATCCCCTATCCACAGGATAGGGGATACATGTGTGATCGCTGACAGCGATAAGGAGAATGGAGGACCGAAAGTCTGCCGAAGTTCTCTATGACAAACCTCGGACTTCCAGGGTCTGCGCAGTTCAATAAAAATTAAAGGAGCGCTGGTCACGCATGCGCACAGGCGCGACCTGTGCAGAAGTCATTTCAATGGAGCTGCTGATAGACCCCAGAAAGTCTGAGGTTTGTATTGGAGAACTTCGGGGGACTTTCGGTCCGCTGTTCTCCTTATCGCTGGGCGTCCCAGCGATCCCACATGTATCCCCTATCCTGCTAGCGGAGCCTTTGGCCATGGGGGGGGCGGTCCGTGCCGGCGGGTGGCATGGGCCCCCTCATGCTGTGGGCCCCATAGCAGCCGCTACGACTGCTATAGCGGTAGTTACGCCACAGACCATCATCTCTCCTCACATGTCTGTTTTAGTAAATATTTTTATTTCCCATGAAATAACAACACATCTGTTCTGAATATTTCTGTTGCTCTGTTATTCCTCCTGGAAATTTATGATTAAATTGGTATCTGGTATTACCATTACCCCTGTCAAAAATGTGTGACACTGTCAGCACTGATTAGACAGTCACAGAGTGTGTAGGGATACATCCCTTTACAAAGGGAATGGTAACACCCAGTTGTCAATTTAAGAATACATTACCAAGAAGAACAGATGAATGGCTCGTTTTTAAGAAATAGGTGCTCTAGAATTGTTATTTCATGGGGAAATTTAGTATTTACCAAAATAAAGATGTCAAAAGAGCTAACAGGCCCTCTTTAGGAATCTTATAGGTTTTTTCTTTTTTCCTGGGCATAAGTTGATGTGAAGCAGTCTAAAATAAAAACCTCAATTTACTTACCACTGCTGTCCGAGTCCCCTTCTGCACCTCCGTGTATTTGCCAGCATAATTGCATGCCGTTCATTGGGACAACACATCCCATGCCCACGGCAGCCACTTGCACCCCACGATGTTGACGTCACTTTGGACAACAAATCAAAGCAGCAATTTTAAAGGGAATGTGTCACTAGAATTTTTTTTTTTTTAGTTAAACAGTTAGTGTATAAATGATTAAACATTGTTCTAATTTTTTTAATTTTTTCACGAGTCAGGAAATATTATAAATTAGATTCTAATTTATAACATTTCCCTGTGCTGGTCACTAGAGGGAGCAATTCCCAAAATTGCAGCATTGGCATGTGGTAAAGCAACCACATTGCCTTATGCTGCAAAATTTGAGAAGACACACTCGCTCTAGCGTCCTCAAACAATCCCCCCTCCTTTATCCTGGCTAGTGCCAGGAGAAAGGAGGGGATTGAATGTACAAATCTCCTACACTGTGTGTCGCCATTTTTTGAGCGAATACACAGTGTAGTAGGCTTACATACAGTGGTAATCACACAGTAAAACACGAACAAACACAGACATAACTTACCTGCTCCTGCCGCCGCCGCTCCCTCCGGTCCGTCCGCTCCCTCCGCTCCTAGTGCTTGCTTCAGAACACATGTCCGGAAGCCGCGACCGGAAGTAGTAATCTTACTGTCCGGCCGCGGCTTCCGGTCCATAAGAAAATTGCGCCGGATGTCGCTCGGCCGAAGACCTTCCATTTGGACTGTGTGGGAGCGGCGCATGCGCCGTTCCCACACAGACGGCGTACACCATAGTGAATGGAACGGCTCCCGTTCGCATTCTCTATGGGGATGTATGTGCCGTATTCCATCTCTGTATGTGTCGTTAATCGACACATACAGAGATGAAAAAAAAAATGGCAGCCCCCATAGAGAAGAAAAAGTTAGAAAATAAAAAAAAGTAAAACACAAACACACAAATAAATAAAAATTTTTTTAATAAAACACTAAAAGCAAATTGATACAAATTATTTTTTTTCGCAACACCCTTCCGTTAAGGTTCTTTTAAACAAGTGTTGAGCACCTGATTCTTAAATGCCTCTTTCTTTCTCAAATGATTCATGCCACTGCTCTTTTTCAATTTCACTCTTATTTTCTCCGCTGTCTTGCCTCTTCCTGCCACCTCTTGTCATTTTTCTTGACTACTTCTCACTTCCCACCTCAATAGACTACAACATTGTCTCTTGATGCTCAGCCATTTCTAAGTCTGAGCAGAGGGTCATATAACAAGATTGTGCAAAATGAAGCCCCCTGGCATAAATAAATCTTTATTGGATTATGAGTTTACCCTCATAGACACGGGATTATCTGCTCAAAAAAATTTAACACTGTCACTGACCACAGACATGGCAACACAGTTGCAAATCACCAACTATTTGTAACATCCTACCCACACGACTAGTGAACCGTTTAACTTGCACACTTACATAAAATTCTCTGGGGTGATTCTGCCCCCCTGCCCACAGCAAATTCCTGCCAATATATATTTCCAATTCCCTCTGTTCCTGGACGGTACTGGTACTTTACCAATGTTTTACATTTCCCAACAAAATTGGCTCTAACATCTGCATTTAAGGAAATTCTAGGACTGTTAGAAATAAGTACCAGCTTGTAGGTAAACAGCATGCCAGCATTGTTAAGACATGGCTATGTTCTTTGTCCATTATATTTAAACAAGGAATATATACATGTTAGCTGGAGTAATTGCATGGTAAATAAATAAATGTCCTTTATTATGATTTTATTGACACATTACTTCGATTGCAGTTGACCAAAAATAATTTCAGGCAAATATTTTATCAGCATTCTCGTATTATTTTAGACAACAGCAGATGGCAGCATTGCTGTTTACCTTTCGGTAAGTATATAGAGCCCCTAGCGTTCATGACTTCATGCATGACAATAAGGACAAGTCTCCTTTTGTATTTGAATGCTGTCCGCTGAAAATCAATGCTTGATAGATTTAGTTAAAAGCTTTACTAATTGAAATCAGGGAATAATATGAAGTTTACTTTTCAGACAGATGTCTACATTCTACAAATAAAAAGGTCCTAAAAAGTGTAGATAAATGGTTGTAATTTTAAAAAGCAGGCTTGGAATCGATGCTTACAAATGTAGATGTAAAGCCCTTGATTGCCACAGATAGATAGATAGATAGATAGATAGATAGATAGATAGATAGATAGATAGATAGATAGATAGATAGATAGATAGATAGATAGATAGATAGATAGATAGATAGATAGATAGATAGACCTTTGTCACTTATACTGAAAACGAATGAACTTGTGAACTAGTTTTCTATATTTTGTAAAACATCAAATAAATGTCACTACCAGATGTACCAGTTCTTCTTGTTATAAAAAAAGATGTCTGTCTATTGCTGTAAATGTGGGCCATTGTCTTCTAAAGACACAAAGGCCCACATTTATCTATACATTTAGCCTCTTTTTTTTATTTGCACATTTTACTCCAAGATAGTGTCTAATCTGCTGTGTAACACATTTATTTACCATTTGTGTCCAAATTTAGAGCCATTTGTACTATGCATGTCAGTTTTATTTAAGGATATGTACCCTTTGAAGTGATTTAAAAAAAAGAATCAAAAAAATCTGTTTTTTAACTGATTTTAAACAACTTTTAAATAATTTTTTTATTAAACAGCTTCTATGTATCCAGTATACAAAGCCGATTCCGCTCCTAGAGGTAGTCACTGTCCATATATAGACAGTGACGTCAGGGACTCATCCAGGAGAGGAATCTCCGACCACAGCGTTGCTGACGCTGTGGCCGAGGTTTCCGCTCCCAGAGGTGGCCCCTGACGTCACTGTACATATATGGACAGTGACGTCAGGGGCTACCTCTAAGAGCGGAATCCCTGGCAAGAGCGTGGGCAACGCACCTAGAGGTAGCCCCTGACGTCACTGTCCCTATATGCCGAAGGTCTGCCCGGGGATTCCGGTCCATGAGGAGCTCCTGGCATCACTGTACATATATGGACAGTGACGTCAGGGGCTACCTGTAGTAGCGGAATCCCGGGCGACAGCGTCGGCAATGCTCGTAGATGTAGCCCCTGACATCAATGTCCATATATAGACAGTGACGTTAGGTGCTCCTCCATGAGAGGAATCCCTGGGCAGTGCATCTGAAATGCTCTGACTGGGGATTCCAGTCCAGGAGAAGCCCCTGAAGTCTACAAAGCCGATTCCGCTCCTAGAGGTAGCCCCTGATGTCTATGTCCATATATGGACAGGGATGTTAGGGGCTCCTCCAGGAGAGGAATCCCCGGGCAGTGCATCTGAAATGCTCTGGCTGGGAATTCCAGTCCAGGTGAGGCCCCTGACGTCTACAAAGCCGATTACGCTCCAAAAGGTAGCCCCTGATGTCAATGTCCATATATGGACAGAGATGTTAGGGGCTCCTCCAGGAGAGGAATCCTCAGGCAGAGCGTCTGCAATGCTCCGGCCGGGGATTCCGGTCCAGGAGAAGCCCCTGAAGTCACAGTCCATATATGGACATTGACATCAGGGGCTACCTCTAGGAGCATCGCCGACGCTCTGGCCCGGGATTCCGATCCTAGAGGTAGCACCCGATGTCACTGTCCCTATATGTACAGTCGTGTCGGCAACGCTCTGGTTGGGGATTCCACTAATAGAGGGAGCCAAATGGAACTATCTACATGGGGGTGTGCCACTATCTACTGGGATTGGGGAGTGTAACACTATCTATAGAGTGGTGTGTGGCACTCTCTACAAGGGGGTGTGTGTGGCACTATCTACAAGAGGTTGTGTGTGGCTCTATCTACAGGGTGGATGGGTGGCACTATCTACAGAGGGCACTGTGGCGTTATCTACAGAGGGCACTGTGGCGTTATCTACAGAGGGAACTGTGGCACCATCTACAGAGGGCACTGTTGCACCATCCACAGGGGGTGTGACACTTTATAGAGGGGGCACTGTGGCACTATCTTCAGAGGGCACTGTGGCATTGATTACAGAGGGCACTGTGGCATTATCTACAGAGGGCACTGTGGTAGTATCTACAGAGGGCACTGTGGTATTACCTATAGAGGGCACTGTGGCACTATCTAAAAAGTGGCTGTGTGGCACCATCTACAGGGGGGCTGTGTGGCTCTATCTACAGGGGGTGTATGGTACCATCTACAAAGGGCACTATGGCATTATCTACAGAGGGCACCGGAGCACTATCTACAGGAGGGCAAGTGGCACTATTTACAGTGGGCACTGTGGTATTATCTTCAGGAAGCAGTGTGTGACACTATCTACTGGGGGCAGTGTGGAGCACCGTCTACAAGGGGCACTGAGTGTGGCAACCTCTACACTGGTTTATACTAGTAGTGGTCAGCACATATCATCTAGCCCTAGTAATAAAGTGAGACATTACCTGCCTGTATACAACCAGATAACCAGAGAGATATACTGGCCACCATAATAGTTGTCACCCAAACTAGTGCAGAAATTTGTGTACGTTTATTTATATGCAGAATTTCTGGGAAGAAAGCCATTGTAACGTCCGCGGTCACAGACCGCAGACTCCTTCCTTCCTGTAGACGTCGTCCTACCCAGAGATGCCAGCACATGCGGTCGTCCTGTCCTGCATTGACCACTAGGGTGCGCGCTCGAGCTCATTCCCGGCCTCAATGAGCCAGAGCACACACATGTTTTAGATTTGAGCTGATTGCTCCCAGGTCACCCTGGACTATAAGAAGGGCCCTGCCCCTTCCTGCATTGCCTGAGCATTGTTTGTACCTACCCGTGTCTGTCTCTGCAAATGGTCCCTTGAGTGTTTTCCAGTTCCTGTTTTCCCATTCCTGTTACCTGTACCCTGTATCCCATGCTATCTTGTTCCAGTGCCGTGTAGAGTTGGAGTCGTGTTGTGCTGTATACAACGCCTGTCTTGTTACACCACGCCTGGTGTCTGCCTGCTGCCAAGGTCCCATCCGAGCCTATCCTGCTACTGTCTGAAGTTACCACAGGTACACCTATACGAACTATAGACTTTGACTTGTATCCTGTTGGCCAGCTGAAATACCGTCAAGGCGGTAAGGCTCAGTGGGTCCACAATACCCACAGATCGTGACAGCCATACCCCATTAGCCACTTTTACCAGATAAGCCATTCGCACATCGAAACGCTGTGTATGAATCCAGCCAAACAGAGATGTACTGTATAAAGAGAAAAAGGGAAGGCAAATGAAGGAGGAGGAAAGAAGGAATTAAGACACACGAAAAGCCTTCTATTAAAGGAAAACTAAGATAGGCACAAGTGCTCTGTCCTTATTCAGCATAGTCATACAGTGTTTTCTAACTAGATTATGTAAAATGTTGAGTATTCTTGTACAAAATTTATCATCTTGTCAATTGAACATTCGAATATCACTTTTATTTACCATTATGTGGGTTACTAACTACGACCTGTAATTGGCTCGTGTAACTGATGCCCTGATTCCACACTAAGGGCCAGTTCTCAGATTGTTAACACGTGTGCTGGATTTAACTGATCTGGCGATCTGTCATTCACACTGAGCAGCTGAATGAAATATGGCTTATTCATGTCATTGGCAAATTACTGCACAAAGGCTGTAGATTGTAATCTGTTGTCCAGATTTTTGGCTGTTTAAAAACTCCCACGCCATTGAAAATATATTTTTTGTGAGATTGTTTTGCTAGATATCTTAGCATATACTGGATCTCAGCGCCAGCAGAATGCTGCAGCATCTTTGTGTTTGTTTGCTTTGCATTGCAGTTACAGCAGATTTGCACTTGCCCATTTATTTCACTTTATTAGGAGGTGCGGACTAACATTGTTTTTTGGATTGTACTTCTGGGCTGGGGGTGACTGCCTCTATCTTGGTTGTGCACTCCTCCCATCTGTCCACGGCTATTTTTAGTATATTATGTGTATAAAGTTGGCTCCTACCTATTCTGAATACATTTTGAAGGCCTAAGCTCCATGGAGAGATGAGTCATCTATCGTACAGGTATAATATTTAGTGTAGGGAACCATTTGTATGAGGTCGCCTTGTCGTGGCAGGTGGGCACACACAATTTGATCTAAATCTACGCTAAGAGCCTCATATTTATAAGCATAGTAAGTATAGCAATATTCAATATTTGCATATATCTTAGTACCGCAGAAAGCTGCTGAATCTTTGTGTTTGTTTTGCATTGCAGTCACAGCAGATTGGCACCTGCCCATTTATTGTACTTTGTTTATTTGTTTTGCCATTGCTTAACATAAATCTAAATGGCGCACAACCCGCCAAATTCATTTTGTGCATATTTGAAAAAGTATAATCTGGATGTGAACCATTTATTATGACTATGTTTATGGCTATGGTTTAAATCATCCTAGTCACATTCTGCACTATAATCGAACTGTCTTAAAGTACACAAAGACAGGTGACATTAAATAGGTTGCAGGGAATAGTCTGAATGTCCCTGTAACTCTTGGCTATAAAAGCAAAAACAACAGAAGGACATTTATCAAACACTTAGCAGTTTACTCATTTTCTTTTGCTGCTGTCTCTAGTCCTTTCCGAGATAGCAAAATACATGTCTGACTCTGTGCTATGAAACCTTCAGAAAATGGATGGGCAAAATGAAAACTTTACATTTTTATAGAATTTCTACGTGTAAAAATCAATTTAAATGTGAAATTAAATTGTCAGTTATAATTTGAGACCCTGGCACCGTGCACCGTACCTTTACAAATCTGAAAGCCTGCTTTTAAGGACCAGCACCTTAAATGAACAGCATAGTGATGACGTGAGGCACAGAAGCTGTACCAGCGCCATCACCCATGGAAGGACGGCTGTGATTGACAGCCGCCCTTCCATGGCAACTGCCGTGACCGGAGATAACTCTGATCTCGTCTGTTTAACCCCTTGGATGCTGTGGTCAATAGTGACTGCAGCATTTAAGAGATCAAACAAAAAAAGGGGGCTCTCGTTGTTCTTCCATCGCCATTCGTTAAATATGGCAAACACGGGACTAAAAAAGGTCTTCATGGCGGCCATATGTATATTAGGCCTGCTTTAGGCACGACCTAATAGATGCCTGTCACTTTTTCACTGACAGTAATGTATTGTAATACAGAGGTATTCTAATGCATTAATTGTTAAAAGCAAAATCCATAAGAGTGAGAACACACAAAGCAAAAGTCATGTAGTGGTGAATGGCTGCATGGTTAACGTGGAAATCATGAGGCCATTGGCCACCAGACATGGGCTTGGTCTTGGGCGCTTAATGTGTTCTCACCCCAAGTAGAAGGCCCGAAATGGGACAAAAAACTGTAAAGTTCAACGTTTTTTTCCCCATAAAAATAGCATTTAGTGAATAAATTCTTAAGAATGCTGACGTAGCAATATGAAGGCTTGTTTTTTTGCGGCAGTTTTCATTGGTATCATTATGAGGTACCTACCACTTTTTGACTACTTTTTTATTCCTTCGTTTTGGAGGCTGAACGAAACAAAAATAGCAATTATGGTATTGTTTTTTAGTCCTTGTTTTTTTACAGCGTTCACCACGTGGGATAAAAGAAATGTGATTATTTTAAAGTAAAGGTCGTTACAGTTGTGGCGACACCACCTATATATAGTTTATTATTGCGTTTTTGTTTTTTTGTTTAAAAAAAAAAAAAATTCTATTAATAAATTTTTAAGGGAACAAAAATGTTTTTATTTTCCCTTTGGATTTTTTTCCAGTAAACCTTTTTAAACTATTTATTTTAGTTCCCCTCTTTACTGCAAAAAAACACTTAGTGCCACAGTTGCTATTGATTGCAGCGTTTTAGGGGTTTAACGTCTGGATTCAGAGTTATCTCTGATTCCGTCCATTGCAGCTAGTTGATAGCTATATGATACATACAGCTCCTGAGCCTGAGCCATCCATGCGTATTTATAGTAAGTGTGGTCTGGGAAGTACGGTGGCTCAGTGGTTAGCACTATTGTCTTGCAGCGCTGGGGTCCTGGTTTCAAATCCAACCAAGGACATCATCTGCATGGAGTTTGTATGGTCTCCCTGTGTTTGCGTGGGTTTCCTCCCACACCCCAAAAACATACCATTGGGGAATTTAGTGATTGTGAGCCCCAATGGGGACAGTAAAAAAGAGGACCTCTGTACAGTGCAACATAATATGTTGGTGCTATATAAGTAACTGAAATAAGTACCCGCTCCCCGCACTGTAAGGAGTTAAAGGGGTAAAAAAAAATTCTATCAAGTGTCACCCAGCCTTGGTTTGCCTTCCCTAATACCCCCTATTAAACTTCTAACCAGTTTCTGTTTGATCTTCATCGTCACTGCTGCTCTCCCTTGCTGTTTGTTTACATCCCTTACTGTCTGTTTCCTGTCTTGTAACCCACCATACCCATGAACGCCTGCTGCATCTGAGGAGACACCTTGCATCCCCCCCCCCTCCAAAGCATCTCAGCTGTTTGCATACTGCCACTCCCCTCTATGTTCACAGGATCATTCCCTGCTCTTATTCCAGGCAGCTCCCTCCCTGCACACTGTCTTACACAGTAATAATCATCATTATCCTTTGTGCCTCCATCTATCCCTGATCTAAGTACAGGAACCGATCTCCCTCCCCCACCCCTTTCACAGCCTGATAAATGTAAGTCTGCCCACTCCACCTATGTCAGACATCTTGGTACACACAATCCAGTCAGCACATTTTCCCCACCTGCTGGTGGATATGTTCACACTGAGTTTTCTCCTGGCACAAAATTCTGTCTTGAATTTTGAGGCAGATTTTGACCAGCCTGCACGCCACTTGCCTAACATTAGTCCGGCCCACTGCCTGTAAATGTAGTTGATGACGCGCTGTGCCTTTCTCAGCCAGAAGTGCTGGCTGTGCAAAGACACGGTACGTCACAGGAAATAAAAAATTTACCCTGGGTGCGGTCACGTGACGGCAGATCGGAACACAGTAACGCTGGCACAGGTAAGCAGACACTATATTATAAATGTTATTAAATATGACTAATTAAGTTAAAATTTCAATAAAATGTATTCCCGGACAACCCCTTTAAGTACTCTTTGTACATGACCGTATTATGGCTCCATACAACCTTCAAGTTGTACTAAACCGTAATGCAGCATTCATTCACGTGTATGGGCCCTTACTATACCTCTGTTTGTCTCTGTATACCTTCATACGGTGGCATACAGAGTTTATTCTGTTGTATTCCACGCGCAAAAAGAAACGGCATCCTCTATCGGATTCTGCAATGCTTTAAGGGGAGAACATCTTTTTACATATGGCACCCGAGCATGTATCTAATATAATCAAAACATCTTCTAACCATTTGAGATGATTAAAAGATATGGTGGTTGGATAGCAATCACCAGGACAAGTATTAACTCCAGGATCTGGGTAAATAGATTCCAAATAACAACCTTTCATGACCTTCCTGTCACTATTCTGATGCCTTATTTTATTATCCCTGGCAAAATAACTTTTTTTAATGGGCAAAACATAAAAAATTACCATAAAAGAAACCCTATCAAGAATTCTACACTCTGTTGTAAGTGAAATCCCAGGCCTGGAAATTGTCAGAGTGGTTACTCTGCTGGGGAAAGTACAATCATACATAAGGATAGGGACAGGTAAGTACACCAGACATTGTTACTTGGAATCTGCTCACCCAGATCCTGGAGTAACATACTTGTTTTGACTATGGGGATTGCTACCCTGTCTGTTATGACGTTGAGACATCTTAGATGGTAAAACTATATTTTAGTATTTTTTCTTATTTTGTATGCATTACAGTTTAAACTTTTTTTAAGTTTTAAGATTTAACACCCGTTTTATAAAGTAATGGCATATCGCTGGGATATACCATCACTTTATGATCAGTGGGGGTCTGAACACTGGGACCTCTACTGATCCTAACAATAAATGGGCCGCTGAATACTGATTTAGTTCAGTGTCCCCTTCTCAGTTTTCCCGACACAGCAGTGGCTGATGCATAACTATGTGAGAAAAACAGTGCAGGAGCCGCAGTGCTGCTTACGGCCTATATGTTGACCATTACCTGGTCTCTTTTTAAATTTCTGTTTAAAATTTCAAAATAAAATCTTTTAAAAAAAATGTTTCTGACCCCCTAAAATAGATTCTAAGCTGCTCCAAATGTATTTTTTTTTATACTATTTAATGTTGTTTCCCTGCATCCACTTGTGCTCACACAGCCATTTGTCATCTGTAGTCAATAAATAGCCGCAGTGGTGATGTCATTATCCTGTAACAAGAAATCTGAATGTTACATTATACAATGACATTCTAGAGAATTGCGCTCCTCCAACTTTGCAGCAACAGCTTGTAGAGGCTCTTTCCTCTAACTGGAAGCTCCGAGGGCCCAAAGCAAAATCTGTAATAGGGTCCCCACCAACCATGTGCCATTCATAATACTGGTGTATTTTTATGGGGCAGAGGAACTTGTGGGCCACTTCTGCCACTAGGGCCCGGGTGTGACTGCTACCTTTGCTGCCCCTATTGCTACCCTGCTGGTGAAGATCTGTGTACAGAGAAAGGTCCATGAAAATGGTTTATTAAGTTACTGTATGAACTTGTCCCTTAACTTGTCCCTTATAGAACCCTAAACTTAACCCCATCAAACATATTTGAAATAAACTGAAAAACTTAATGCTCTTGTGGCAGAGTAGATGTCAATCCCTGTAGCTATAGTCCATTACATATATAAAGTAGAACAATTAAAAATGTAACTGTTATCCAAATCTGTAAGGCCATGTTCAGACGTTCTGACATATTTGTTGCAGATTTTCTGTGTGATTTCTATAATGAAAATTCGCCCACAAAATTAAATCAATTGGATTTAGTGGCTAATCTGCTGCAAAATTCGCATGTAATGGCAAAGTTTTCAGCAAAGTCCTGAACTTATTAGAATTACCTGTTTAATGAAGACTTGAACTATTCTAAGATTAAATTGTTCAAAAAAATTGCCAAAGAGCACAGTCGTTGGTTAAAGATTATGCAGACAAATGTCCACGCAACTTCTATGTGTAGTGCACAAAATACATACATTTAAAGGCTATGTAAACCTTTGAAAGACATTTTTTTTTTAAAAAAAAAAGGTCAATCAGTGTGATTGGTGTAACTTTTTATAATAAATTCTTATTAAAAATTAATTTGACTTATTGAGATATAGCTGCTCTGTATTCACTATACACAGCTGCTGTATAGTTCGCTATGACCTGAATCCATCAGTCCCGCGGACCTGACAGGTTCAGTGTCAGCGGATCCTGCATGTGTCTGACACGCTGGATCCACCTGTAATCGATCACATCTAAGTTCAAAACTTACGGGTGCAGGATTTACCGAACGATACAGCTGCTTTGTATAGAGAATATAGAGCAGCTGTATTTCAAAAAGTACAATTTATTTTTAATAAAAACTAATTATAAAGTTACACCAATCACACTGACCGACCTGTTTATTAAAAAAACAAAAAAAAACAAAACAAAACCCTATCAAAGGTTTACATAGCCTTTAAATTAAGTAGGTCATATATTAAAATCTACCCCTTTAGTAGGATGTTGAATGTTGATATTAAGTCTGACATTTTTGATAGGGATTCGTAATTGTGCCTAATTTTTTTCTAAAATTCCTGTTACGGTTTTGTTCACATAGCGCAGTCTACTACGCTATTGATTCCGTCAAAATAACGGAAACCTTACAGAGTGGTGACAAACGGAAAGAATTTGCCACGGATGCGTCACGATTGAATTCAATGGTAATGCAAACGGAAAGCTATGGTTTCTGTTTGTTTCTGTTTGGTTTCCGTTCATGGGTTCCCCTGACGGAAAGGTCCGACGCAGGTGCGAACGTAGCCCAACAGTTAATGCTTGCTGATTGCAAAAACAATATCCTCCAATGACTATAGGCTAACGTAATAATTTTCTGGAAATTAAAAAATAAAAAGATTACAATTACTATAATTGAATCACCAATAACTATAAAGTTTGTCTAGACAGGCATTTATGCTACAGAATAAAATGCATGGCATATCTAATAAGTAGTGAAACACAAAATGTAACAATTTGATATATTAGAAAATGGGAGATAATACTTTGGGCAAAAGTGATACACTGTGTTAGGACTAGTGCAAGGCCTGAAGGGGTGGATTGAAAGAACACCAAAAAGAAAATGTCATGCCACCTGAGGTCCTTCATTAGTTATATCACATAGTCAGTTTTGCCAGGAGTGTTTCTTTAAATATTGCTTTGGTAAAATTGATAGCGAACAGTTAATTTAATTTATTACAAATAAGGCACACATGGTAGAGAATTGCAATACAGCTTAAATATTCATGAAAAAAAATGGTTAAAAGACTGCTACAGTAAGGGTCCTTTTACCTTGGCAGATTTCTGTGTGCTGATCTACGATATAGCACTTCAATCGGCGCTCATTTAGCACCATTCACATGGAGCACTCAAGTACTGTATAGGGACAAACAAGATAATTCTTCCCCATACAGTTCACGCATCATTGCTGACAGCACATCCCCTATTTACATGGGGAGATGTGTTGCAAGGGAACGATAATTTTTACTGCCACATAAAAGATGCGATCAGCCGCAAGGGACCATTTACTCGTTTGTCAGCTGTTTGCTGGGCCTCCTTAAAAGGGGCCGATGATTGGGAACAAGCGTTCCAATCACCCAATCATCGGCTCAAGTAAATGCGCCTAAGAAAATGTAATATCTTCAATTTGTTTGTCTTTGTGAACTGATAAGTAAAGAGATGGCCATACTCACCACTATAGAGGTGGACCCTAGGGGGCGTTGTGTTATTTAACGCATTAGTGACCGCCAATACGCCTTTTAGCGGCGGCTACTAACGGGCTTTATTCTGATGCATATGCCTTTTTACGGCACTGCATCAGGATAAAGTAAACAGAGCAGGGAGCCGTCAAATCTCCCTGCTCTCAGCTGCTAGAGGCAGCTGAGGGCTGGGGGCGTCCCTGCTCTGCCAGGTGAGATCGATATTAGCATCGATCTCACCCGTTTAACCCTTCAGATGCGGTGCGCAATAGCGTGCAACGCATCTGAGTGGTTTTGGAGAGAGGAAGGGAGCTCCCTCTCTCTCCCGCCGACACCCAGCAATACGATCGCCGAGTGTCTGTGTCTCCAATGGTAGCCGGGGGCCTAATAAAGGCCCCCAGGTCTGCCTGGAGCGAATGCCTGCTAGATCATGCCGGAGGCATGACCTAGCAGATGCCTGTCCGTTTTAAATGGACAGGCAGTAATACACTGCAATACAAAATTATTGCAGTGTATTACAATAGCGATCGGAGAATCGCATATTAAAGTCCCCTAATGGGACTAGTAAAAAAGTAAAAAAAAAGTTTAATAAAGTTAATTAAAAAAAAAAATGTGAAAAAAAATGAAAAACCCAGCTTTTCCCCTTACAAAATGCTTTACTATTAAAAAAACAAAATAAAGTAAAAAAGTTACACATATTTGGTATCGCCGCATCCGTAACGACCCCGACTATAAATGTATTACATTATTTAACCCGCGCGGTGAATGCCGTAAAAAATGTAATAGAAAACTATGGAAAAATTGCTGTTTTCTGTGAATCCTGACTTAAATAAAATGTGATAAAAAGTTATCAAAAAAGTCGCATCTACTCAAAAATGGTACCAATAAAAACTACAAGTCTTCCCGCAAAAAAAAAGTCCTCATACAACCGCATCGGCGAAAAAATAAAAACGTTACGGCTCTTCAAATATGGAGACACAAAAACAAATAATTTTGAAAAAAAAGTGTTTTTACTGTGTAAAAGTAGTAAAACATACAAAAACTATACAAATTTGGTATCGTTGCAATCGTAACAACACGCTGAATAAAGTTATTGTGTTTATATCACACGGCAAACGCCGTTGATTTAAGATGCGAAAAAGAGTGGCGAAATTTCAGGTTTTTTTCTATTCCCCCCCCAAAAAAGTTAATAAAAGTTAATCAATAACTAATATGTCCACCAAAATGGTGCTATTAAAAAGTACAACTTGTCCCGCAAAAAACAAGACCTTATACAGCTATGTCGACGCAAAAATAAAAAGGTTATAGCTCTTGGAATGCGATGATGGAAAAACGTAACAAATGGCTTGGTCATTAAGGTCTAAAATAGGCTGGTCATTAAGGGGTATATTGAATTTTATTGTGCCATATAATTTATTATTGTCAATATCTATAACCCGCCTCTGGCAAATACTCAGATAATCATAGACATACTACTAGTGGCTAGCCTAGGTCCTTCACCACTCCTACTTCTTAACAACTCTAATTTTCCTTTCCACTCTCAGTTAGACCATTTACAAGTTATTGCTAGAAGCCCCTTTCACTTTGCGAACTATGCTACAAGCTATCATTTACAAGAGATCTGGCGGTGGCATTATCCACCTTCACACACTTATTCCTACCACTCCCTTCTATTAGTTTGTTCTCTCGCATAGACTTATTTTGGAATGTAGCCTCTCTTAGGTTTGTAGTTGATACTATGTATCTGCCTGGTGAGATATCTTACAACTCTGCTTTAATGATCACTTTAGGGTACTCTGAAGTGTCTAGATGTCAAATCTGGAGACTAAAGGCCCTTTTACACTGCCCAATTATTGGCCAAACGAGCGTTCACAGAACGCTCGTTCTTGATAATTGCCCTGTGTAAACAGGGCAGTGATCAGCCGATGAACGAGCAAATGCTCATTCATCAGCTGATCGCATCGTTTTAAATGTGTAAAATATTATCGTTATCGGCAGCACATCTCCCTGTGTAAATAGAAAGACGTGTTGCCGTCATGATACAAATGTATGGGGACAAGACATCAGAGTAACGATAGTCCCCATACATAATGATAGTATAGTCCTCTAAAGCTCACTCATCCAGATGTAATAGGGGAATTGTAGATCAAAATATCGGGCTCAACACACTGCAGGATCGTCTGGGATGCCTTCAAGTGGTATACTAGTGCAATTATTATATGGCTATCTTTTCCCACATGTGGGTGCTCAATCAGCAACGGCTACATGTTTCTGTTGAGTTGACGGCAGCTGAGTTGGATTATTTAAGGGATCCTATAGCCTTTTCCCACTTCTCCACAAAACAGCATGACTAAACTTTGCTACTTACAGAGTTTGCAAGAAAGAAAATCCTACACTCCCTGCAAAGAGTTTTTGAACACGGGGATAAGAATGACCCACCCTTGGCTTTTTTGACTAGGGAAAACATATACCTAACTCTGGAAATGCTCAAATTGTCACCGACCCCTCTAATGTTACTTAGGTTTTTCTTTGAAGACTTCTACAACTCTAGAGTAACATACACGCAGTCTGAACTGGATAACTTTTTGAACACTATATCATTTCCTATTCTAGATGAGGAAGGATGGAGGAGGCAGATCTTAAAGAAGAGGAGATTGTCAGGGGAATTGGCTCCTTCTCTAACAGAAAGACACCTAGTTTTCATTGCCTGGATACTAATACCTTTATATCCGACAACATTACACCTAAAAAAATTAGATTGGACTTTGACCGCTAGAAAAACCTACCCCAAACAATAAACCACTTTTAAATTAAATCTCTGCCAAGATTGGTATATATGTTTCAGAATTCTCGTATATGGCTGCCTATGTCATTGTATTCGGGTATGGACAGGCATATTAGATCTTTTATCTGGACGGGTGGAGATATTAGATCTTTTATCTGGAGCACTCTTTAATTCCCTACCGAAAAAGTTGGGTTTGACCTGCCAAATCTCTATCTTCTTTCTTAGCAAGTCAGTTGGTCTATGTATGGTGGGGTTTCACTCACTGGCATACCAATCTTTGTACAGTGCTTGAAGCATCGGTAATAAGCATCTACAATGCTTCTAAGAACTCTTTGAATAGACTGGCCACCCGTCATGCAATTACCTTACAATTACAATTAAAACAACATTGAAAGTATGGCAGAGGACCCTGCTACTGTTTTATACATGATCACCTATTAATCCACTTTGTTATAACCTGCTTCTTACACACCTGAGGAGGTTCAAGAAACCTGGGTAGATGGGCAAATCTGGGCATTTAGATCCAGGTGAATGTGGTTGTGGAGGGTAAAGTTGCCACATTTGTGTAGATTAGGGCTAAATACCAAGTTACACCTCATTTACGATTCCCTTACTTCCAACTCCACCATGCATTGTGGTCAAAGTTTGCAAGATGTGATATAAAATTGTACATGTCGCGCCTTAAAAGATTGGGTATTGCAAGCCGCCTTAACTAAGCCTCTTTTCACGTTCTACCAAGAGCTATATCGGGTCTCTTCAGACAAACTCACTAAGGCTCTGGAAAGGTGGAGTCACACTCTTCCCAACCCTTTTCAATAAGGATAATGAAGTGATATTAGAATCCCTCACGGTTCTCCTGGTTTTATTTAGAGACTGTCTTATTTAAGTAAAATTCTTTCACCAAATTTACTACACACCCTCAAAACTATTTAGGATGGAAGGAGTTGACTCTTCGTCCTCATTGTCTTATGACTAATTGTTCTTTTCTGCATTGGTTTTGAGGCTGCCCTATTATTTTTGTTTTCTGGACATAAGTAATGGAATTTATTGAACAGAATGTTGGTTTACATCTAGTACTGAACCCCAAGGTTTGTCTCCTTATGTTAAAGGAAAAGCTGATCCTTAGGCTCTAAATTCATGAAACTGCTTTTTTTCTACATTAAGAAGGCTATTCTCACCCACTGGAAGCATCACAAGGTCACTACCTTACAGGCATGAGTCTTAATGGTTAAAGAAGCATTCCGGGTTTGTGTTCTTCTGCCCCCCCCCCCCCTGTTTGTAAATGTATTGTAGTGTAATGATGTATAGTGACTTACCAGGTGCTGTATTTCACAGGTCGCCACTCCGTTCTGGGCTGCCGCATAGTCATGTGTTCTGTACTTGTCTACTGCAAAAACAGGATGTCAGTCGCTCTATGCAAGTCTAGGAGACCCCCATAGATACTCTCATACACTTGTATTGAGAGCCTAACTTCCGGTCCCTACAGAAATTGCTGTAGGATACCGGGAGTCAGAATGAAGAGCACATGACCCCACAGTGTCCTGAAACACAGCGGCGTGCTGTGAAATACAGAAGCAGGTAACCGGTGGTTTCATCTCAATCATCTCATACATTATTGCCAACAATTACCAAACTAGCATACACATGTGGTGTGGCTCTGAAAATAAAAAGCAAGAGGATTGGTCATGGAAATCAAATATGGCAGAGCCCCTTACCCCAACTAGAACAAGTGTGAGCAAGGGTATCTACTCTCCATTATCCTTCATATACATTAGATTATTCACAGATGTCTTTTTAAACGGTCATAGCATGAAAATGGAAAAAGTGGGCATCTTCAATGTACAAAGAGGTTATATGCCATTAGAATAAGTTTCTGGGTTTTTTTCACAGGAATAAATTCACTCTTGTATATTGGCAGTGTCTGGTATTGTAAGGTCAGCTGCTTTTACTAGAATAGGGCTCGGCTGCAATGACAGACTCAATCCATTGACAAGCGGGGTGCTTTTTCACATACAGCCCCTTTGAATCATGCTTTACATGATGTTGTAACATTAAATTTCGGTAAGACGGAAACTAGAACAGTATTTTATATTTTTATTTCACTAATACAAACAAGCAGATGAGGCAGTAGCAGTTCTCAACTGCATAGCAGCACGTGTTCAGCTGTGGACGAGGAGCATCTCAATCCATAATCATAAAGAACGTGTTGAATTAGTTGAATGAAGCAGTAAGAAGAGTAAGAAATGTTATCAGTTTAATTTTATAGATCAGAATAACCATTTTCAACAGTTACTCATTTCCAAGAGGCATATAAACCCTGAATTATCTGTGTAATTCCTTGCTGGAATATTCCTGTAAAATTCTGTCTGTAAAATTAAGGCAGGCTTATTAAATCATGCAAATATTCATAGGAAATAAACTCCACATACGCAAGTAATTTTAAGTGTAAGAAGAGGAACTTTGTAAATGCCTTGCTGTGCATTAATAGGTTTCATTACGTTATATATATATCCTTAGGCCTCAAGTCTGTAATTTCATTAAACTCTTCATCTGCATTTTCAAATTATAAACTGTGCAAGGAAACGTTTGGCCTTACAAGGAAACGGAACCCTGCAACAGCGCACAATAAAAATAATATATGTGTATAAATATGTAGAATTATATGTTATACTTACACACATGTACTGTATGCAAACATAGCAGTTTATAAGAGGATTTTTGAACAACTCAGAACTTGTACAGAGTAATAATACGGTTGTGTGCATGAGAATTTATAGTTAAAGAAGCACCCCAGAATTTCTTTTGTCTATGTAGTGCAGCATGGCTATTGCTATTATTAAAGAACTAAGTAGAGGCTCTTGTGTTTGCTTTGTGTATACCTGTTTAAGTTGATGTGACACTTATGGGTTGTCTGCCATCTTGGTTCCTACTTCCCCAATGCAAACTACATTTCCCATGATGCTTCTGGCTTTGCAGAGGCAGAGGGGGCAGAGTCCCATCACACTGCACTGGCTATGCTTTGAGTCCTATCTAAGTGCAACAAGTGATTGATCAGTGATAGTGTAATGTTAGCGATTACCTCAAGGCTGTTAGAATCTGCCGGGAGAGAGCGTGCACGTAAACCGCAAACCCCAAATCCGTAAACACTCTGATTGACAGCATCTAAGGCTATTCTGAGGTGTTTGCCAGAGCCGACCGCAAGGTGGGATGGACTTTGCTGCTCAGAACCCAGGTTGTCTTAGCAGAGTGCAGTCAGGGACAAGAGGTGCAATGCAGGCAAACTTGGGCTGGAAACCAGACAGCCAGAGGGTAACTGAAAGTTCAAAACAGAAGGCAAGCGGATAACAGGAATAGCAAAAGGTCAAAACTGTCTGGGAGCGGATAATGAAAATTGGTAAGCAGAGAGTAAATGGGAGACAAAACGAGGTCAGTGTAAACGAGGTCCAGAATCAGAAGTGCAGGTGATGTCAGGAACTTGATCAGACACCAAAGGAGGAAATTTACAAGCAAAGAACAGGTGGAAAAGACAGTCATTAATACAATCCCATAGATGATTGACAGATGGACAGGGAAAAGAGATAGTCTCAAGGCAAAGGCAGAACTGTCCTGATGCTAGAAGTCATCATAGCGACCTTAAGGGAGCAGGTGTTTTCCTAACAGATAGAACTTCTGTCCCCTAACTGTATTATCTCAATGTTTTGTATGTTTTGCAGCTTTAGCCTATCTCCCCTGCTTCAAGCTTCTGATTGGTTTTTCCATGTCAGTGTTTTAGACAGGAGACAGTGAAGAGCAGCATCTCATAGAATTAAACTGGACTCTCTGCACACCGCACTCACAGATAGTATAGACAGGCAGTGTTAGTCAGGGGAGTTTTATAACTCTGCAGCTTATCATTGTATGGACTCATCTATTCTATCACAGCACTCCTGCTCCCTTAGATAGGGCATAAATAATCTCTTCAGCAGCTCTATATGTGTGGAGCTTGGTGGGGAGGGGTTTCAGAGCTGCCAGGAGGGAACATTGCTGTATTTTTCCGCTCATCCTTCCAAAAATTTTAATAAAAGTGACACAATAAATTATGTACTCTCCAAAATGGTGCCATTGAAAAAAACAAATCATCCTATAAAAGAAAAGAGCCTACAGTCTTGGACAAAATTGTTGGTACCCTTCCGATAAAGAAAAGAAAACCCACAATGGTCACTAAACTAACTTGAAATTGACAAAAGTAATAGTACATTTTCATTTAATGAAAATCAACTAATGTAAATCAGACATTGCTTTTGAATTGTGGATCACCTTAAAAAAAACAAAAAAAAAAAAGAATGGAACTGGCCTGGACAAAAATTATGGTACCCTTAACTTAATATTTTGTTGCACAACCTTTTAATGCAATCACTGCAAACAAACAATTTTACAAAACTATAACTCCCAATAAAACTTATGTACATGTCCACAGGTATTTTGGCCCACTCCTTGTGAGCAAACTGCTGAAGCTTTCTTAGGTTTGAAGGGTGCCTTCATCAGACTGCATGTTTCAGCTCCTTCCACAGATGTTCAATAGGATTTAGATCAGGGCTCATAGAAGGCTACTTCAATATAGTCCAATGCTTTGCTCTTAGCCATTCTTGGATGTTTTTAGCTGTGTGTTTTGGGTCATTATCCTTTTGGAGGACTCATGACCTGCAACAGAGACCAAGCTTTCTGACACTGGGCAGCACATTTCACTCCAGAATGCCAAAACATGACCGAGACGGATAATACACATGGTAACCAAAAAGCCCAAAACAACTTCAAAAGAGATTAAAGGTGAACTCCAAGGTCAAGGTACATCAGTGTCAGATCGCACCATCCGTCACTGTCTTTGCCAAAGTGGACTTAATAGAAGACGACCGAGGAGGAAACCACTGTTGAAAGCAAATCATAAAAAAGTGAGACTGGAATTTGACAAAATACATATTGACAAGCCACAAAGCTTCTGGGAGAATGTCCTTTGGAAAGATGAGACAAAACTGGAGCTTTTTGGCACGTCACATCAACTCTATGTTCACAGACGCAAAAATGAAGCAAAGAAAAGAACATTGTACCTACTGTGAAACATGAAGGAGGCTCGATTTATGTTTTGGGGCTGCTTTGCTGCATCTGGCACAGGGTGTCTTGAATCTGTGCAGGGTAAAATGAAATCTTAAGACTATCAAGGCATTTTGGAGCAAAATGTGCTGCCAAGTGTCAGAAAGCTTGGTCTCAGTCGCAGGTCATGAGTCCTCCAACAGGATAATGACCCAAAACACACAGCTAAAAACATCCAAGAATGGCTAAGAGCAAATCATTGGACTATTCTGAAGTGGCCTTCTATAAGCCCTGATCTAAATCCTATTGAACATCTGTGGAAGGAGCTGAAACCTGCAGTCTGATGAAGGCACCTTTACACCTCAGACAGCTGAAGCAGTGTCCTCACGAGGAGTGGGCCAAAATACCTGTGGACAGGTGAAGAAGTCTCATTGAGAGTTTCAGGACCGGGCTATTTTGAGCCTTCAGGACCAGACACAGCTTAGCCCTTTTTAACACCTGTTAGTTAAACGGCTATAACTTTTTTATTTGTTGGGCTAGTGACGTGATTTTTGCGATATTTGCGATTTTTTTTATTACTATGGTCTGTCCCTCAAAGGTCAGAAAAGACCTTTGGGGAATTTTATATATTTTTTCTTTCTTTTACACCAACTTTTTCCACTGTAACTTGGGATGCTCAGCACTCCCACTATCCCCTTGACAGGCGCAGCCATGTATGCTCGTGCCCACTCTTAAAGGGGCAGCGCGCACTGGATTAATGAACCATTAGCCCATAAGTGCCCTGGACTATAAGTGGGGCTCAGCCCCTTGCCTCTATGCCTGAGCATTGTTGTTGTATCCTAGTTTGTCTTGCAAATGGTCCCCTAGTGTTTCCTGCTCCCAGTGTTCCCTGTTCCTGTATCCTGTAACCTGTATCCTGATCTAGTGCCGTGCTGTGCTGTAGCTGTGCTGTGTTGTATATCACACCTGTTTTCTACTCCACACCTAATGTCTACCTGCTGCCTAGTCCCAGCCAAGCCTGCCTTGCTACTGTCCGAGCTGCCACAGGTACCCTATATGAACTATAGACTCTGACCTGCGCCTGTTGACCAAGGCGGTACGGCCCTGTGGGTACATGAACCCAACGTGACAGTACGCTCAGGCCATGGACCCCGCTGGTCAAAAGCTACGGTTCCTCCTACTACACCTCCTGGCAGTGTTGATCCACGTTTCTCTTTGCCACTTCCTGACCGCTATGATGGAGACACGAGGACCTGTCGTGGATTCTTGAACCAGTGCCAGATCCACTTCCGTCTGTATGCAAGTGCTTTTTCATCTGACGGCGCAAGGGTCATCTTCATCATCTCTCTCCTTACTGGCAAGGTCCTTGCATGGGCGAACCCTATCTGGGAGAGACAAGGACCAGAGACCTGTGACTTCCAGGGCTACCTCCGGACTTTTCACATGGTGTTTGAGGAGCCTGGACAAGTCTCGTCTGCAGCAGCCTCCTTGATGAACCTACACCAAGGAGACACCTCCGTGGGCGAGTACGCCATCCACTTCCACACCCTGGTGGGAGAACTGTTGTGGAACAATGAGGCGCTGGTGGCTAAATTTTGGCATGGACTGTCTCCTAGAATTAAGGACGAGCTTGCCGCCCGAGATCTGCCGTCTACTTTGGATGATATCATCCTTCTGTCCGCCCAGATTGATATGAGGATCCGAGAACGGTTCCAAGAAGCTCGTCCTTCCATCCAAATTGTCCTTATCCGTGACCATAGTGTCCGGCGAGAGAACGCATCAGGTCTCTGCGTATCTGGACTCTGGATCCGCTGCTAATTTCATTTGTAGAGACCTGGTGGATCTTCTTCAATTGCCCACCACCCCTCTGGAAAGGCCGTTGACGGTGGCATCGGTAAATGGACTTCCTCTGCCAGATCCAGTTATTGATGTGACCAAGCCACTGAGGCTCCAAGTGGGAGCTCTCCACTCCGAGTTGCTATCATTTTTTGTCTTGTCCAAGGCTGTTAACCCCGTGCTGCTGGGCCTGCCTTAGCTCCAACTACATGCCCCAGTCCTGGACTGGAACTCTGGAGAGGTTCTCCAGTGGGGCCCTGAGTGTCACAATCGTTGCCTGGGACAGATTCGTTCGGCTCAGCCTCTTCTGCCTCAGTCACTGGCAGGATTGCCTGGTCATTTTGCTGCATTTGCGGACTTCTTAAGCAAGAAGGAGACGGAGACACTGCCCCCACACCGGGCGTAGGACTGTCCTATCGAGTTGATTCCTTGTGCATCCCTTCCCCGTGGTAGGGTATATCCTCTCTCTTTGCCAGAGACTCTGTCCATGTCCAACTATGTTAGAGAGAACTTGGAGCGGGGCTTCATACGGAAGTCTTCCTCCCCAGCAGGAGCCGGGTTCTTCTTCGTCAATTAGAAAGATGGTTCTCTACGTCCCTGTATCGACTACCGGGGTCTCAGCCAGATCACAGTGAAAAATAAGTATCCATTGCCATTGATCTCAGAATTATTTGACCGTAAACGTGGTGGCAAGATTTTTTCCAAACTAGACCTGCGTGAGGCTTACAACCTAATCAGGATTCGCCGCGGTGACAAATGGAAGACGTCATTTAACACCCGTGACTGACACTATGAATATCTAGTAATGCCCTTCGGCCTATGTAATGCCCCCGCGTTCTTCCAGGAGTTCATTAATGACATCTTCCGTGACATCCTCTATGTTTGTGTAGTAGTCTATCTTGATGACATCTTGATTATTTCTCCAGATCCTATGACTCATCAGAGACACGTCCGTCAAGTCTTGCTGCGGTTAAGGGAGAATCATCTGTACGCCAAGTTGGAGAAGTGAGTGTTTGAGAGAGATGCTCTACCCTACCTTGGCTACATCATCTCGAATAGAGGTGTCAAGATGGATCCTGAAAAGGTAAAGTCCGTCCTGGAATGGCCACGTCCTCAAGGCTTGAGGGCCACTAAGCGCTTTCTGGGATTCGCCAATTTTTACAGACAGTTCATCCCAAGCTTCTCTTCACTGAATTCTCCTATCTCTAACTTCACCAAGAGGGGCATGAACGCCAAGGTGTGGACTCCTGGGGCAGAGTCCGCATTTAATACCCTGAAGAGTTCCTTCACGTCAGCCTCTATCCTTCATCATCCAGATGTTTCCCTACAGTTCTCGTTGGAGGTGGACGTCTCCTCTGTCGGTGCTGGTGCACTCCTGTTCCAGAAAGGTTTCAAGGGCAAGTCAATGGTATGTGGATATTTCTCTAAGCTCTTCTCTTCCGCAGAACGCGAAAGAACTCGAAAGAACTGGTTAATATTTATCTACACCGTGTTCTAAATTATTATGCACATTGGATTTAAGTGTCAACATTTAATTATTAGTTTTTCAATTAAACTCATGGATGGTATTGTGTCTTAGGGCTCTTTGGATCATTGTAATCAATCTCAGACACCTGTGTTAATTAGTTTGCCAGGTGTGCCCAATCAAAGGAAAACTACTTAAGAAGGACGTTCCACATTATTAAGCAGGCCACAGGTTTCAAGCAATATGGGAAAGAAAAAGGGTCTCTCTGCTGCCGAAAAGCGTTAAATAGTTCAATACCTTGGACAAGGTATGAAAACATATTTCAAGATGGTGGATGGTTGGTGAATGGCCACCAAGTCCCAAAAAGGCTGCAACGTCTGCCAGGAGGTGGCGGAGTCATGTTTTGGGCTGGAATCATGGGGAGAGAGCTGGTAGCCCCCTTTAGGGTCCCTGACGGTGTGAAAATGTCCTCTGCAAAGTACGTAGAGTTTATGACTGACCACTTTCTACCGTGGTACAAAAAGAAGAACCGTGCCTTCCGTAGCAAAATTATCTTCATGCATGACAATCCACCATCTCATGCTGCAAAGAATACCTCTGTGTCATTGGCTGCTATGGGCATAAAAGGAGAGAAACTGATGGTGTGGCCCTCTTGTTCCCCTGACCTCAACCCTATTGAGAACCTTTGGAGCATCTTCAAGCAAAATATCTATGAGGGTGGGAGGCAGTTCACATCAAAACAGAAGCTCTGGGAGGCTATTCTGAAATCCTGCAAAGATATTCAAGCAGAAACTGTTCAAATACTCACAAATTCAATGGATGCAAGAATTGTGAAGGTGATATCAAAGAAGGGGTCCAAAAATATGCCTCTTATCTCCATCTTACTTGTTACTCTGAGAACTATAGCCAGGTTCGCTCCCATTTAGCGATGTTGTTGGCATTGCCATACCATACCCTTTCATATTTCTTAATTTTACCAACCAAGCCCAGCCAGTTTTGCAGGGTTGGGTGAGAGCTAGACCCCCACAGTCTAGCAATCAGAAGACGGTCCAAGAAGAGCAATTTCCCCAATAAAGCTCTTTTGTCCTTTGACATCTGCAAATCGCTTAAATTGCCCAAAATCAGGTACTCAACCTCTAATGGGACAACCAGTCCATAAGAACTGCTGATCTCCGAGCAGATCTCCCTCCAAAATTGGGCTATTCCAGGGCAAGCCCAAATTAAATGCAAAAAGGCCGCCTGAGGGTGTTGGCAACGTAGGCAGAAAGAGTTTGCCTTCAAATTCATTGACTGTAGGGATATAGGCGTATAATACAATCTATGCGTTATATTGAATTGAACCATCCTATGGGCGGCACTGAGAGGGACCGTGCTAATACTCCTATAACAATGATCCCAGTGAGATTTATCCTTTGGTCCTAGATCTCTTTCCCATTTGGCTTGTGCTCTAAAGTGAATTTGCTTTCCAAATGTGCTCATAATAGAGCGGTAAATATGTGAAAGTGATTTTGTCCTTTTGTGAAACTACTAATAAATAATCAATTACCCTGTGAGATTCCAGTTGAATCCGTGCTACATCAATTTGCTTACATGCGTGCTGAATCTGGTAATATCTAAATAAATACTTCTCTTCAATACGATACCATTCTTTCAAGTTATCAAAAGTGACTATTTGTTTATCCATAATAATCTGTGAGATAAAAAAAATCCCTCTATTTTTCCAGAAATTTATATCCGGAATTGTCCCAAATGCTCTAAAATTATAATTATCCCAAATTGGAGTAAACTTGAGAATTCCTTTAAAACCCAACATCTCTCTCAGTGCTCGCCATGAACAGGACAACATCAGACTCAGGGACCATTTATTCAGTGGTTCCATCTCCAGTAGGCCTGTCTCCAATAACTCAAAAATATTCCCAGCTTTCTTTCCCACTGAATCAAGCAACCTCCTGAGGGCCGGGTCCTTCTCCCATTGAATCAGAAGCCTCAATCCAGCGGCCACAATGTACCCCCGGAAGTAAGGAAAGGATAGTCCCCCTTCAGACGTATTCTTGCACAAATAAACCTGTTTCATCCTAACACGTTTTCTTCCCCAAATCAATTCATTTAGTAAAGATTCCAACATCTTAAATGTATTGTTGTCTATCCACACTGGTGTTGCGGTCAGAACATATAAGACCTGTGGGAGCACCACCATTTTAACCAGACCAATCCTATCAGCCCTGGATAAGGGAAGTTTCTGCCATACCGCTATTTTTGATCTGACCTTCTTGATCACTGGTAGCATATTCAAGGCACTAAATCTCTCAACAACTCCTGAGACAGTTATACCCAGATATTCAAATGGCTGGCCCAATCTTAGGATAGAAAGATCTCCAAAAGGGGAGTCCTGTTCCTGATCCAATGGGAGAAGACATGATTTGGACCAATTGATTCTAAGACCAGAAAATCTACCATAGGTCTCCAGTACCTGCACCGTTCTATGAACGGAAGTTGGGGTTTCTTTCAAGCATAATAAAATATCATCAGCATACAGAACCATTTTATCCCCTTCCCCACCACAGCCGCATCCCTTAATCTCTTTATCGCCCCTAATCAACATGGCTAATGGTTCTATAAAAATAGCAAATAGAAGCGGAGAGAGGGGGCAGCCCTGCCGTGTTCCCCGAGACAACATAATTGGTTCAGATAGTTCACCATTTAGATTTACCCTGGCCAATGGGGCAGAATACATTATTTTAACCCAATTTATAAATGTATCCCCTATGCCAAACCTTGTCATTACTCTCCATAGGAACCGCCACTCCACCCTGTCAAACGCCTTGATAGCGTCTAAAGACAGGATGGAGCAGAGCTCCCCCTCTCCCATTTGTATATTAGTGTACAGTCTATGCAGACAATTACTAGTACTTCGAACCGGAATAAAACCGTTCTGATCTGGGTGAATGATTCCTGGGATCACCTGCTGTAGCCTCCTTGCCAACACCTTAGCTAACAGCTTCACATCTGTATTTAATAAAGATATTGGCCTGTACGACCCTGTGTCCGTCAAATCCTTATCCTTCTTAGGAATCAATACGATCGTGGCTTCCGACATAGATCTAGATACTCCCCCTATCGCATATGACTCCTTAAAGACTTCCAAAAGACAGGGGAGAAGCAACTCTCCATAACGTCTGTACAGCTCAAAAGGTAATCCATCCTGACCGGGCGAGGAGTCCCCTCCAATCGACCCAAGTGCCTCCCTTACTTCCTTTAACCGTCAGGGGGGCATCCAATTGTACCCTCTGCACCTCCGTCAATCTTTCAAAATTCAGACCACCCAAAAATTTGTCTATGGACGCATCATCCTCAAGCAGTGTGGAGGAATAGACCTCAGAAAAAAAAGAGTTAAATTCCTTTTGTACAACGTGTGATTTATTAGAGAGATTGTTTTTTGTTTTTTTTTCTTAATTTCCCTCCCCCCTCCCTCCGACCTCCTCTCCCACCAAGGGTATCTATAGCATTTCATATTTTTTCTTATTACATGTTTGTATGTACTATGTACTTCTTTCCCTTTTGTACTGCTGTAGAACAAAATAAAGATATTTAAAAAAAAAAAAAAAAAAGAAGGGGTCCTATGTAACATGTATAACATGTAACTTGGCCTGTTAAGTTTTTTTTGATTGAAAGAGCTTTTGATTTCTGTAAATATGACCTCCTGATGCTGCAAATTCAACAAATTACCATTTTAGTTCTCTTTACAACCTTTAAAATGTTTTGATCTCTGTTGTGCATAATAATTTGAAACAGTGCATTTTGAGTTTTTTACTTCTAAAAAAAAATCTGTTATCATTAGGAGATTTGTTCAATAAAATTTGCATTATACTCCAACGGTTGATGGCTTGAAGATTATACTGACTGTCATTTGCATCGACTATTTAGGAAAATCAGCGAAAAATAACATTTGCATAACAATTTGGAACGTGGTGTATATACAGCACCAGAACAAATACAGCTCAATTTAGTGCAACCCCTGCCGTATAGGTTTGTATGGCATAAAACTACAGCTCCCAGCATGGCCCGAACAATAGTAAGGATATGCTGGGAGATGCTGTTTCACAAAAAAAAAAAAATCATACCACCCATCACCTCGCTACAGATCATACAGTGACTACAGTACTGATTAGAGGCAGAATAAATATTTAGATTAAGTGACTCATCAGTGATGTCTCAGATTCTAGTTCTTTTCTTGATGGATTTCTTCCGGCCACAACCCATTTCTACAGTTTTCCACTCAGATGTCTTCACTTCTCACTTTTAAAACATTTCTGCACCTATAAACGAAGTTAATATTCTCAACACCTCTAAATATAATAAAGCGCCATACACTGCACCACTAACTATAATAGCACCATACACTGTGTCCCTGATTATAATAGTATCATACACTGTGTCCCCTGTAGATAGTGCCCCCATAGCCCCCTGTAGATAGTGCCCCCTCATAGAGCCTCCATAGATAGTGCCCTACATAGAAGTCCCTGTAGATAGTGCCCCACATGCAGCCCTCTGTAGATAGTGCCCACATATGGACTCCTGAGCTGCAAGGCAATAGTGCTAACCACTGAGCCACCGTGCTGACCTACATATAGCCTTACCCTATAGATAGTATTGCCCACCTCTGTAGATAGTGCCTCACATATAGCCCACCCCTGTAGACAGTGCCCTTCATATAGCCCCCCTGAGGATAGTGCCCCACAGGTAACCCACCCCTGTATATAGTGCCACACATATAGCCCACCCCTGTCAACAGTGCCCTACATATAGCCCCCCTGTAGCTAGTGTCCCACAGGTAACTCACCCCTGTATATAGTGTCTCACATATAGCCCACCCTATAGATAGTGCCCCACAAATAGCTCCCCTATAGATAGTGCTCTACATATAGCCCACCCCTGTATATATTGTACCACATAAAGCTCTCCCTGTAGATAGTGCCCCACGTCCCCACATATAGACCCCCCCTGTATATAGTGCCCCACATCCCCACATATAGACCCCCTGTATATAGTGGCCCACATCCCCACATATAGACCCCTTGTATATAGTGCCCCACATCCCCACATATAGACCCCCCCCTGTAGATAGTGACCCAAATATAGACCCCCCTGTATACAGTGGCCCATATCCCCACATATAGACCCCCCTATAGATAATGCCACTCACAGTTTTAGTAGAAAAAAAAAACCAAAACTTGACATACTGACATGATACCGTTTCTGCGCCATCTGGTGGCAATGCAGACCTGCCCTCTTCTCAGCGCGTCTGCTGGAGCTGAACGACGCATCGTTCAAAGGCGCTGATTGGCAGGGGAGAATGACTTTCCCTGTCATTCAGCGCCTTTCAAGCACGGAAGTCGCGCAATGACGTCATCGCGCCACTAGCGTCGTTGAAAGGCGCTAATTGGCGGAGCAAGTAATTTTGCCCCGCCAATCAGCATCATTGTAAGGCGCTGAATGGTCGAGCACGGAACATGCCTGGCCATTTAGCGCTAATGCATGTATTTGTACCTATGTGCTATAGACACAGGTACAATTATTGCAAGAGGGGGTGGCTGTTGCTAGCACCGGGGCCCCCTCCGGTGCTAGGGATGCCCCAGGGCATGAGGAAGCCCATGTCGCCTAGCCCATAAATCTTAGTGGCTCGGGAGCGCGGGCCCCGTAGTAGCATCGCTACAGCTGCAGCAACCATAGTGGCTGCTAACGGCGCCACCGGACATATGGGGGGTTTGTCGGCTAGCGGCACGGGTCCCCTCAAGCCGCGGCCACGTAGCAGCCGCTATGGCTGCTACCGCTGTATTTACGCCACTGTCTGTATATATACTAAATGCTGGGGAGAGATTACAGCAGGAGATTCAGTGACCTGATTTGCTTGTGCACGAATTAAAAGCAAGGCATCCTGGGATATAAAGGCACAAGCTCCGGCTTCAATTCCCTTAGCTGATGTCACAATCAGGAACTGCCCACCCATTTCAATATGCAGCAAGATTTTACTTTTAGGCTATGTTCACACGGGGTCTTTTGCCGAGTTTTTTGACGCGGAAACCGCGTCGCAAAACTCGGCAGAAACGGCCCGAGAACGCCTCCCATTGATTTCAATGGGAGGCGTCGGCGTCTTTTTCCCGCGAGCAGTAAAACTGCCTCGCGGGAAAAAGAAGCGACATGCCCTATCTTCGGGCGCTTCCGCCTCCGACCTCCCATTGACTTCAATGGGAGGCAGGAGAAAGTGTATATCTCGCTGTTTTATGCCCGCGGCGCTCAATGGCCGCGGGCGAAAAACGGCGCGATAATTGCTGTTCACACGGAGTATTTTGGGGGAGGAATATCTGCCTCAAAATTCCGTTTGGAACTTTGAGGCAGATATTCCTCCCCCAAATTACTCCGTGTGAACATAGCCTTACTGTCTGACATGTATTATGGCTGGATCTCGTGCTAGGAAATATCTATCTGCATAATATAGGTATCATAAACATAGATCTCCCAGAGCAAGTAACACTTTGGCTAGGTGATTCAAAGAACTGTATCTCACCTCCAAAAATATTTGAAAGTAACAACTAAAATAGTACATGACTCCTTGTTTCTCTTGTGTCTACAAATAATATAGGTATCATTGGAATTGTAGTGAAAGGCTCTATTCTGCTGTGCAAAAAATTATTTTTAGGCTTTGTCATTGGAGGTACGCTTTAGAGGGTTAATGCCGGTTTAACATTGTCGTAATACTAACGCAACACCCAGTACTATGGAGGTATAAGTTTTGGTCAGTAGAACCGCAGTAGTTCGGGTGTTATGCATATTATGTTGCAGTCATATTCCAGTCATGTGAAGCTAGCAAGTAGCAAAATTATGGATTAGATTATTTATAAATAAAGAGGGGCTTACCTAACAATGGTTCATAAATTCTACCTGTTATATTTCAGATAAACAATCAATTAGTTAAAAAATATACAACTGAAAAACCATGATATGGCTGATGGTTCCTCAAGTGCTACATAAATGAAACTGGGGAAATATCTTTCCTCTTAAAGAATTCTTCCTTTTTTCAAGCTAAGAAACATTAAGGCTATGTTCACACGGGGTATTTTGCCGAGTTTTTTGACGCGGAAACCGCGTCGCAAAACTCGGCAGAAACGGCCCGAGAACGCCTCCCATTGATTTCAATGGGAGGCGTCGGCGTCTTTTTCCCGCGAGCAGTAAAACTGCCTCGCGGGAAAAAGAAGCGACATGCCCTATCTTCGGGCGCTTCCGCCTCCGACCTCCCATTGACTTCAATGGGAGGCAGGAGAAAGCGTATTTCTCGCTGTTTTATGCCCGCGGCGCTCAATGGCCGCGGGCGAAAAACGGCGCGATAATTGCCGCGAAAATCGGCGTGCAGGGAGAGGAATATCTGCCTCAAAGTTCCAAACGGAATTTTGAGGCAGATATTCCTCCCCCAAAATACTCCGTGTGAACATAGCCTAAATATGAATACATGAATTCAGTACGGTGTTTAGAACAATATAGAACAATAACTTTAGATTACCAGGTCAATGACACATCTCCCTGTGTTCAATGAAGTAGACCATTAGCTATTTTGTTTGGCTGGGAGTTGAAACCGAGTCCTCGCTTCATCTCAGTACATAAATCAGTTTAAGGGTGTTTATTGCTGAAGTTTAGGCCCAATATCAATGAAGCTCAGTAGCATACAATACTTTCCACTTTCTGGTCTAGTTTAAAGCTTTCCAACTTTATGAGGTTTGTTCATGGAATAAATACATATTATTTAGTTTTATACTTTGCAAGGGAAATTGAATTTTACAGTTGCAAGCAAAATTGAAATAACTGCATTGTGATAACTTGAAAACTTGCTTATTGGCAGCACACAGTAACAGTAATAGTCTTTATGACATTGCTGGAAGACAAATATTGCTCTAAATTGGTTTCTGGCTAAACTCATGTATTCAGAAAAGTGTCTAGGATTCAAATACAGAATTGGCTCCAGGAAATCTGTACACAAAATGTAATTGAATAGTGCCGATCTAGATTGTGAGAATAAAGAAAAACTTTTAAAAACATTGTACTTATTAATGTAAATGTACTTTTTTCTTATTCATAACTTTTCTTAAGTTATAGCCACACAATGAAACTAAAGAGATTTGGGGAAGCTTTTGCATGTAAGGCTCTGTTTACATCTGCGTTGGGGTCCCGTCCTGACGTTCCGTCTCAACTTTCCCTCAGAACGGGACACTGAGCAGACACAAACTGACACCTACGGAAACCAGTGGTTTCCGTTTCCATCACCATTGATTTCAACGCTATTGCTTCCGGCAAAACGACGAATCCGCTGCACAAAATAGACAAAGGGAAACCACGGGCACCGGATCCGTCACCATTGAAATCAATAGTGATGGAAACGGAAACCTCTGGTTTCCGTCGGTGTCAGTTTGTGTCTGCTCAGGGTCCCGTTCTGACAGAAAGCTCAGACGGAATGTCAGAACGGGACCACAACGCAGATGTGAACAGAGCCTAACACAAGCGGATTGAAAACCATTGTGAAAATTGGATTATTAGCTTTAGGCTAGACCAAGTGATATCTGTGAGTCCCTTATTTTTGTAGAGCCTCATTCTATGGCTTTGTTCACATCTTCATTGTGGCGTCTGATGTGACAGAAGCCACAATGTTACGGATTTGTAGCATGACAGGCACTAGCAGCGCCAATGGACTTATAATTGGGACTTATAACACCCATTGGGTGTTCGTCAGGTGTTCATTGATTTGACGGAAAAAATAGTGCTGCTGGGTTTCTGTACATAGTGATGTCACAGCAGATATGAGAATAATGCAGGCAGTCAGGGATAATGCACACAGTGATGTCACAGCATAGGGATAATAAAATAGCATAAAAATACAAGAATTATGCACACAGTGATGTCCCAACACAAGTATAATAAACACAACATTAGAATGCAATAATAATGCACATAGTGATGTCACAGTACAGGGAGCAGAAATTCAGTGATATCACAGCACAGGGATAATGAACAGGAATATCACAGTAAAGGGATATTAAACGAAATGAAGTCACAACACAGGTGGCAAATGATGCTATAAAGCCAAATGATATTGCTAGAATTTATATAATAGTACAAGTGATAAAATACAGAGAATAAAAACTAGTATTCCTTTATGTGGCAGATTGGCTATTGGACTACTGAGCGTTGATCAGTGATGCACATCACTGAACAGCATTCATTCTAATTTTTTGGTGCAGGAGATTTTGTTTTTCTTCATTTTATTTAGATTTTACACCTATTTCCATGTGTATGTCCTATGTTTTCTGAAAAAAAAAAAAATTCCAGAAAAATCCCTTTAATATATGGCACAGTCATAGTATAACTATCATTCCTACTATTGGCAATAATATATTTTTTTACTCACTATTTGGAATGTTAGCGATTACCTCAAGGCTCCTGGAGTCTGCCGGGAGAGGGCGTGCACGTAAACCGCAACCCCAAATCTACAACCACTCTGATCGACAGTGTCTAAGGCTATTTTGAGGTGTTCGCCAGAGTCGACTGCAAGGTGGGATGGACTTTGCTGTTCAGAACCCTGGTTGTCTTAGCAGAGTGCAGTCAGGGACGAGAGGTGCAATGTAGGAAAACTTGAGCTGGAAATCAAACAACCAGAGGGTAACTGAAAATTCAAAACAGAAGGCAAGCGGATAACAGGAATAGCATAAGGTCAAAACCGTCCGGGTGCAGATAATCAAAATCGGTAAACAGAGAGTAAATGGGAGACAAGCCGAGGTCAGTATACACGAGGTCCAGAATCAGAAGTGCAGGAAATGTCAGAAGCTTGATCAGAAATCAAAGGAGGAAATTCACAAGCAAAGGACAGGTGGAAAAGACAGGCATAAATACAATCCCACAGTTGGTAGGCAAAAGGACAGGGAAAAGAGATAGGCTCAAGGCAAAGGAAGAACCGCCCAGAAGCTAGAGAAGTTGTCATAGCGACCTTAAGGGAGCAGGTGTTTTCCTAACACTATTATTATAAAACATATTGTTGAATCATGAAGAAGGACAATAAGAAAGTATGTCAATAATAAAAACAACATCAACAATAATGAAGCAGATCAGTAAATATAACATACCTCCCAACTTTCAAGTATTGCAAAGAGGGGCACATTTTTCCCCATTAAGCCACGCCTCTAACCCCACCCAATCCCCTCCCATACACACCCGATTCAGCCCACACAGTATTCTGCTCCCACGGTACCCCCCATAGTACCCTCTACACAGTATAAAGACCCTATAGCTGCCCCCACACAGTATAACACCCCATTGTGCCTCCCACACAGTGAAATGCCAAATATATGCCCCCACACAGTATAATGCCCCATAGATGCATCCATAGAGTATAAAGCCCACAGAGATGCCCCCGTACAGTATAATGCTAACACAAATCCCCCCATACAGTATAATGCCCCATAGCTGCTCCAATACAGTATAATCCCCCACAGCTGCCCTATACAGTTTAATGCCCCTATAGCTGCCCCATACAGCATAATGCCCCATAGCTGCACCCATACAGTCTAATGGCCACACATATACCCCCATACAGTATAATGCCCCTATAGCTGCCCCATACAGTATAATGCCCACACAGAGGCCCCATACAGTGTAATGACTACATAAGTTCCCCCATAGAGTATAATGCCCCCTTAGCTGTCCCCATACAGTATAATGCCCCTATAGCTTCCCCCATACAGTATAATGCCCCCATATATGCACTCATACAGTATAAAGCCCACACAGATGCCCCAGTACAGTGTAATGCCCACAAAAATCCCCCCATTCATTATAATGCCCTATAGCTTTGCCCATACAGCATAATGCCCCATACAGTATAATGGCCACACAAATTTTCCCATATATTATAATGCCTACAGAGATGCTCCATACAGTATAATGCCTCTGTAGCTGCCCCATACAGTATAATCCCTACACAGATTCCCCCATACAGTATAATGGCCACACAAATTCCCCCATATAGAATAATGACTCCTTAGCTGTCCCCATATAGTATAATGCCCCATAGCTGCCTCCATAAAGTATAATGCCCCCACAGCTGCCCCATACATTGTAATGCCCCCTTAGCTGTCCCATACAGTATAATGCCCCCTTAGCTGCCCCATACAGTATAATGCCCCCTTAGCTGCCCCATACAGTATAATAGCCCCTTAGCTGCCCCCATACAGTATAATAGCCCCTTAGCTGCCACTATACAGTATAATGCCCATAGTGGCTAATAAAAAAATACATACCTAGCCCCGTTCTGTACCTATGAGTGGCTCAGCGCAGACAGGCGTGATGACGTCAGTGCATAGCACCTGTCTGTGCCGAGTGGCTCACGGCCGCTTCACGTAGTAAATGCTGAAGCAGGGAGCTGATGGTTCCTTGCGTCAGCATTGGATTCAACTGTATCTGTGTCCTGAGGTCACAGATTTTCTTGACATCCGAACATACCACCGGCTGCCAGGAATCCGGGACTGTCCCGCTGAATCCGGTATGATAGGGAGGTATGTGTAGGTATACAGTAAAATACATGTAAAAAGTCACAACATGCAACAAAGTTTATCATAAGGTTGGTCTTTGGTGTGACATAGCCCGCTGCTAAGTGTCTTATCTTAGCTCTGCATAGAGTTAACTAAATCACATTGAAATATCCGCGTGATACAAATGAGGATAATAATGAATCTTGGACAACTGCTGCTTAGTCCTAATATACAGCATTTGTAAAACTGAAATGATTAGCAGAAACTTCATCTCTGAAGCAAATATATTGTAATCAAGCTTTATTTTGTATAACAAAGTCCCATTACTTTTGATTGCATGACTAGTTATACAGTAATATACCATGCCTACATTATGAAACAATGGCATTACATGAACAAAGAGAGATAGTCAAAATTACTGCCTTGTTCTTCTGTATGATGAATAGTGGACAAGTCTTATTGTATAAGCAAAAGAAACCATCAGAAAATATGTTGCCTGTCCCTATTTGACGTTGCTCTTAATGTAGCGACACAATTGATAATTATTTTTCCCTGTTTTTCCTGTCTTAAAGTAATTTTCATGTAATCTAATCAAATCTAAATAGATGACATACTATTTTCTTTTAATTATTTTTTTTTAGAATCAAGTAAGCTATAAATGTAGGAAAAATAAAGTACACCCTCCTTCAATTCTATTTTTATTTATCAAGGCTTAAATAACAATTGTGTGGTCCTCACAAAGCTCTTTAAACAAACAACCTTTGGTGAGAACATTTAAATAGTTAACCAATGTTCAGAAACCAGGTGGGAAAAAAATAAGTACCCCCTTCCTATAAGCATGAAGAGGCATAAGCAGCCAGTTGATACTAATCAAATGCAAAAGATTAGTGAATCATGAGAGTGTGATCACCTCTGTAAGGGTGAGTCCACATGTAGCAGCCAAAGCGCAGCCATGATGCAGGCATTAACTGCTCCAATATGTGATTTAACTACAAATCGGTGAAAATATCAAATTGATTGTAATACACCATGCTGGCTAGCAGCCCATAGGTCATGAAGGTGCCAGTCATACTGTCAGGGTTCCTTTCCCTGTTATTCCACACTGAATAACCACCTCTGTAAATTGGAAACTGAGGGCATGCGTGGAAGAAATACACCAGACAGAGAAATGTTGGTAAATATCCTCCCTCAGTGAAGTAGGAAGTACAACTGCTTTATTACACAAAGGGTTACAATTTTCCTCCCTAGAGATGTGGGACGTGCTTAAGCCCCATTGGCTTTATTCAGCTGTGACGTTCATCTGCACATTCCTCTTGCATTCCAGGGGCGGTGTCTTCCATGGGCGTGTCCCTGATGCAGGCTCCATCTTGTTGCATAGATTCAGATTCTTTGTGAAATATACTGATATTTTACTTTTGTAAGATAATAATGTTTTTGCAAGCAATATACAGGGTAATGATCCCTGACAGTCCCCCTAAAAATATTATTACTCTATTACTCTATCCCTGAGTCTTGCCTAGCAGCCTACTACTGACCACTCGAACCAGGCGGGTAGGGGTTTTGGATTTCTTCACCAGCTTGAGACGAGCTACTCCTTATGAGTAACCCCCCTTTGTACCTGGACTTCCAAGGTTTCTGAATGATCCTAACTTTCCCTATTCTCCTCAGGATACAGGATGGTTGTCTTTAAAGGGACTGTCGGTGTCACCTCGTCTATTTGTGTAAACATAGTGGGCACAGTCTGTTCTACAGCTTTCGTCATCATTTTCCTGATACAAGGGAAAACACAACACACAAGGACAGAGAATAGTATTAAAAAGACTGCTATCACTACTCCTATTTGTGCTAGTATTTTCTGCCATCCAGACATCCATGAAAAATACTGGTCCCATGGGTCGGTAATACCTGAGTTCCTTTTCAACTCTTGAAATAAGCTCTCCAACTTATGTATGGCCATTGTGACTTTCCCTTTGGGCCCGGTGTTGTCGGGGATATACCTACAGCAGGTTGTCCCTATAATTCGGCATACCCCACCTTTTTCAGCCAATATCATATCAAGAGCCATCCTATTCTAGAATGTCATAGTTGAGGTAGGCCCTAGTTGGTCGGCTAACCCTTGTAAAGCATCTTGGCTATAATTTACAAACCGCTGCTGGTTGTAATATATATAATTAATCCAGTCTACATTTTTATTAACGGTAATAATTGGGATAAGAGACTCAAATTCAAACTGGTATGTAGCTACATGTGTATTAGAAGAATTATATCAAAAGGTGGTCACCCCATCAGCCTGGGTGATTGCTACATGCCCCCCCTCAGCACTCTGTGCAATAACACGAAAAAAGATAAGGATGTAAATAGTGATAGTTATTCTTTGGAAGAGACCCTCTTGCAGTGCGAGGCGTGGATCCATGTTGGCCTTCCTTCCAGCTTAACTGCAGTGGGCGAGATCAGGAGGACCTGGTATGGACCCTCGAATCTGGCTTCTAAGGAACCTCGCATTCTTTACTGTTAAACCTACCAATATTGGCAATAATCCAAACTTCTCCTCCATGGCACTTGTATTGGTCATAATTGTCGCACTGTCACTTACTGTCCTAATGGGACTTTTACCCCTACAGATATAACAGGTTGTGGGCAGCATCTTCCTCAAAGACACCCAGGTAACATAACCTCCGGGCTCTCATTGCTGCCATGTACTTCTTACTTATGAGTGACAACAACCAGCGACCTTCACCTCATAACTCCACATAAAACACCTCAAGTTGTTATTCACAATACCGTGGCATATTTACACACATTATAATTATAAACCTCAGACAATACAAACAATAGGGCCTCAAATAATAATATAATGCTATCACCAATCTCATGCTATCACCCTCAGGTTTTGGGTCTCATCAGTTCATTGCAAGTCCTGTAGATCATCATCATCTTCTTCTTCTGTCTTCTGCTCTTCACTGACTGTCACCCTCAGGGTAACCCTCACAATTGTGGAGTCAGACTGTACGGTGGTTATTACCCTCCTCCTGGTCACTTACTTATTAAAACACTTGGATACTGCTGACGGATTAATTCAAGTCTTTGGTCTTTAGTTTGATGTTTGCTGATGTCATCAAGACTTGGTTTGGTCCTTCTCATCTTTCAGACACCGTCTCTTTTAGTATATGTCACCGGGCTGTACATAGCACCTCATGCTGTGAGCCTGGGGTGAGATCCCACGTAGACGGAGTAGTGGAATTTTATTGTGACTACCACAAACCCTCCGCATCTGTCCTCTTCCTCTGGCAAGTTACTTGTCTGCACGGCTGCGTAGAATTGTGACACTGCCGTCAGTTCATGACAAACGCAATGTATTGGCTCAGGCACTTGCTGGGGACCCCCAACCCTTGTCAATTGTTAAAATAAATGCTAATCTGGTGATAACATCATCCGCATACACTATAAACGTGGTTCTAAGTACATACAATAATAATGACAGGCCCTTAAACTACATCAAACAAACACCTTTATATAAGAAAAACTAATCTGTTCCACTGGACAAGGCACCTAGAAAATGTGTAGTTACTGGGTACATTTTATTTGCACTTGGTGTTACACTTTTTAGCAGGATTTATAAATATTCACAGATACCATACGTTTTATCTGACAAGTGTCGCAAACCAATTTTCCTACACTGGTTTGTTCTACCTGGGAAGGCCTCTCAAGGTCTGTTCTCTTAGTGGGAGGCGGGTATGATAAGATTGGCACCGGTCTGCCAGGACTGTTCTGTAGGTAAATCAAACAGCTCTAACAGAATTTAACAGCATCAGCTGTAAAGCCTGGGACATACCAATTAGATCTTACCACATCGATCCTTGCAGTCTTGGGGCATATGTGAGGTCATACACCATCAATGCAAGTGCCATCAAGAATGCCTTGGGTGCTACCGTTTTACAGTCCTTTATCCGTCCACATTCTGTTAGAATCTGGTTTTCACGCCTTTCGCTCCCAGTTGGACGATTCCTGTGGAGAACAATCTTTTCATCGCATAATCAGTAATTGATCTTAATCAGATAATTCAATTGAAGAAAAAACATTAACAATTACATATTTATGTTAAACGTTCACACTGGGCAGTAAGTAGAACTGATACATACAAACTGATTCTTCTTCTTTTTATATATATCTGTAAAGGATCTGCCAGACACAAGTTCTGTGTCGTCGCCCATAGTTAATCAGTCTGCACCTGCTTCTATGTCTGTGAGACTGACTCCATCTTCCACCACCCAGGATGGCAGGCTTAGGAGTGGGAGAGCCTATCACAGCCTGGCCAGACGGAGCTAGCTCCCGCCCTCTGTCTATTTATACCTGCCTTTCCTGTTCCTCCTTTGCTTGTGATTCTTCTCTGCTGGCTTCCTGGCCCTGCTGCAGCTTCTTGAACTACTGATCCTCTGCTTGTGATTGACCTTGGCTTTACTGACCACTCTTCTGCTCTGCGTTTTTGTACCTTGCTCATCTCCTGGTTTGACTCGGCTCGTTCACTTCGCTTGTTGCTCACGGTGTCCCCGTGGGCAGCTTCCCCATTTCCCTGGCTTCTTTGTACCCTTGTCTGTTTGTCTGTCGTGCACCTATTGAGTGTAGGGACCGTCGTTCAGTTGTACCCCGTCGCCTAGGGCGGGTCATTGCAAGTAGGCAGGGACTGAGTGGCGGGTAGATTAGGGCTCACTTGTCTGTCTCCCTACCCCGACATTACATAATCACAAGCCCATATACCTAGTCTACCCTGGTCCCTGACACTACTATGGACCCCCTTGAGACCCTGGCTCAGCAAATGCAGGGCCTCTCCCTACAGGTCCAGGCCCTGGCTCAGAGGGACAACCAGCCTGATGCTACCCTGGTAGTGCCCTTCACCTCACCTCTTGAACCCCACCTCAAGTTGCCCGACCGGTTCTCAGGGGACCGGAAGACCTTTTTCTCCTTTCGGGAAAGTTGTAGGCTCTATTTTCGCTTAAAGCCCCACTCCTCTGGTTCTGAGGGCCAGCGGGATGGTATAATTATGTCCCGACTCCAGGACGGTCCCCAAGAATGGGCCTTCTCCTTGGCTCCTGACGCCCCTGAACTTTCCTCCGTTGATCTTTTCTTTTCTGCTCTCGGGCTCATATATGACGAGACTGACTAGACTGCCTTTGCCGAGAGTCAGCTGGTGAGCTTACGTCAGGGTAAGAGACCTGTTGAGGAGTATTGTTCTGACTTTAGGAAGTGGTGCGTAGCTTCTCGGTGGAATGACCCTGCCTTAAGGTGCCAGTTTAGGTTGGGCCTGTTGAACGCCCTAAAAGACCTGCTAGTTAGCTACCCCTCTTCTGACTCCCTAGACCAGGTTATGGCTTTAGCGGTACGACTTGACCGACGTCTCAGGGAACGACGACTTGAACGTCTTGGTGTTTTCTCCTCTGACTCCCCCATGATGCCTCCCGAGGTTCCGTTGCTTCGTTCTTCCACGGAAGACTCGGAGGTACCTATGCAACTCGGGGCCTCCGTGTCCCCCCAACAACGTAGAGAGTTCCGCAGGAAGAATGGTCTCTGCTTCTACTGTGGGGATGACAAGCATCAAGTGAACAACTGTCCTATGCGTAAGAATAAGCAGCTGGAAGAACTTCCGCGCCTAAGAGATCATCGGGGAGGCCACTTGGGCGCACAGATATTTCCCGTAAATATGAAACGTAATAAAATCTTGCTTCCCTTTCAGGTCTCTTTTGGTGGTAGGTCTGCTACCGGCAGTGCCTTCGTGGATTCAGGGTCTTCTGCTAATATTATGTCTGTGGAATTTGCTATGTCTCTAGCTATGCCATTAATTGATTTGCCTAAACCTGTCCCGGTAGTGGGTATCGACTCCACTCCTCTTGCTAAAGGTTATTTTACACAGCATACCCATGTTTTTGAACTCCGTGTTGGCTCCATGAATTTGGAGCAGTGCTCTGTACTGGTGATGCAGGGATTATCGTCCGATTTGGTTTTAGGCCTTCCCTGGTTGCAGTTGCATAATCCCACGTTTGACTGGAATACTGGGGAATTTACCAAATGGGGTAATGAATGCATGACGTCATGTTTTTCTGTTAATTCTATTTCTCTCCCTGAGGAGGTGAACACTCTACCTGAGTTTGTTCAGGACTTCGCTGATGTTTTCTCTAAAGAGGCCTCCGAAGTGTTACCACCTCATAGAGAATACGATTGTGCAATTGATTTGGTACCAGGAGCTAAGCTCCCTAAGGGTAGGATATTTAATCTCTCGTGTCCCGAACGTGAAGCCATGAGAGTGTATATCCAGGAATGCCTGGCCAAGGGTTACATTCGCCCCTCTACTTCTCCGGTAGGTGCTGGCTTCTTCTTCGTAGGGAAGAAGGATGGTGGTCTTAGGCCATGCATTGACTACCGAAACTTGATTAAGGTCACTGTAAGGAACCAGTATCCCCTTCCTTTGATTCCTGATCTCTTCAATCAGGTTCAGGGGGCCCAATGGTTCTCTAAGTTTGATCTACGGGTGGCTTATAATCTTATCCGCATCAAAGAGGGGGATGAGTGGAAGACTGCGTTTAACACGCCCGAAGGTCATTTTGAATACCTTGTCATGCCCTTTGGGTTGTGTAATGCTCCCGCGGTCTTCCAGAATTTCATAAATGAGATTTTAAGAGACTACCTGGGCGTATTTCTTGTAGTGTACCTTGATGACATACTTGTGTTTTCCAAGGACTGGTCCTCCCACATTGAGCATGTCAGGAAGGTGCTCCAGGCCCTTCGGGAAAACAAACTGTTTGCTAAGACCGAAAAATGTGTGTTTGGGGTGCAGGAGATACCGTTTTTGGGTCAAATCCTCACTCCTCATGAATTCCGCATGGACCCAGCCAAGGTCCAGGCTGTGGCAGAATGGGTCCAACCTACCTCCCTGAAGGCGTTACAGTGCTTCCTGGGGTTCGCTAATTATTACAGGAGATTTATTTCTAACTTCTCGGTCATCGCTAAGCCTCTTACGGATCTCACTCGCAAAGGTGCTGATCTCCTCCACTGGCCTCCTGAGGCTGTCCAGGCTTTTGAGGTCCTTAAGAAGTGCTTTATCTCGGCCCCAGTGCTGGTTCAGCCCAACCAAATGGAGCCATTTATCGTGGAGGTTGACGCGTCCGAGGTGGGAGTGGGGGCTGTCTTGTCCCAGGGTACCAGGTCCCTCACCCATCTCCGCCCCTGTGCCTACTTCTCCAGGAAGTTTTCGCCCACTGAGAGTAACTATGATATTGGCAACTGCGAACTCTTAGCCATTAAATGGGCATTTGAAGAGTGGCGCCACTTCCTGGAGGGGGCTAGGCACTAGGTAACGGTCCTTACTGACCACAAGAATCTGGTTTTCCTAGAATCTGCCCAGAGGCTAAACCCGAGACAAGCTCGATGGGCGTTATTTTTTACCAGATTCAACTTTTTGGTCACCTATAGGGCTGGGTCTAAAAATATTAAGGCTGATGCACTGTCGCGTAGCTTCATGGCCAGCCCTCCTTCGGAGGAAGATCCTGCTTGTGTTTTGCCTCCAGGTATAATCGTTTCCTCTATTGATTCTGATTTAGTCTCTGAAATTGCGGCTGATCAAGGTTCAACTCTCGGGAACCTTTGTGAGAACAAGCTGTTTGTTCCCCTGCAATTCCGGCTAAGGGTACTTAGGGAAATCATGATTCTGCACTATCTGGCCATCCAGGCATCCTGGGTACCAAGCACCTCATTGCCAGAAACTATTGGTGGCCTGGGTTGCTCAAAGACGTTAAGGCCTACTTCGCCGCTTGTGAAGTTTGTGCTAGGTCCAAGACTCCCAGGTCCCGACCAGCGGGCTTACTATGTTCTTTGCCCATTCCCCAGAGACCTTGGACCCATATCTCCATGGATTTCATCACCGATTTGCCTCCATCTCAAGGCAAGTCGGTGGTGTGGGTTGTAGTAGACCGCTTCAGTAAGATGTGCTACTTTGTGCCCCTCAAGAAACTACCCAATGCTAAGACGTTAGCTACCTTGTTTGTCAAACACATCCTGCGTCTCCATGGGGTCCCTGTCAATATTGTTTCTGACAGAGGGGTACAATTTGTTTCATTGTTTTGGAGAGCCTTCTGTAAAAAGTTGGAGATTGATCTGTCCTTCTCCTTTGCCTTCCATCCTGAAACTAATGGCCAAACTGAGAGGACTAATCAGTCTCTAGAACAATATTTAAGGTGTTTTATCTCTGACTGTCAATATGATTGGGTCTCATTCATTCCCCTCGCCGAATTTTCCCTTAATAACCGGGTCAGTAACTCGTCAGGGGTCTCCCACTTTTTCTGTAATTTTGGGTTTAATCCACGGTTCTCCTCCGTTTCACCTGGTAGTTCCAACAATCCCGAGGTAGATGTCGTTCATCGGGAACTGTGCACAGTCTGGGCCCAGGTTCAGAAGAACCTAGAGGCGTCCCAGAGCATACAAAAGACTCAGGCAGATAGAAGACGTTCTGCAAACCCCTTGTTTGTGGTCGGGGATCTGGTGTGGCTATCGTCAAAAAATTTGCACCTTAAAGTCCCGTCCAAGAAGTTTTCTCCCCGGTTTATAGGGCCATACAAGGTCATTGAAGTCCTTACCCCTGTCTCCTTCCGACTGGAGTTGCCCCTGTCTTTTCGAGTAAACAACGTGTTTCATGCCTCCCTCCTTAAACGCTGCTCCCCGTCCTTGGCTCCCTCGAGTAAACCTCCGGTCCCTGTTCTCACCCCTGAGGGGGTAGAATTCGAGGTGGCCAAGATTGTGGACAGCAGGATGGTCCAAGGCTCCCTCCAGTACCTGGTCCATTGGAGGGGATACGGGCCTGAGGAGAGGACTTGGGTACCTGCCCGGGATGTTCACGCTGGGGTATTGCTCAGGAGGTTCCACCTTCGTTTCCCCAATAAACCAGGTCCACCTAGAAAGGGTCCGGTGGCCCCTCATAAAAGGGGGGGGGGGTACTGTAAAGGATCTGCCAGACACAAGTTCTGTGTCAACGCCCATAGTTAATCAGTCTGCACCTGCTTCTATGTCTGTGAGACTGACTCCATCTTCCACCACCCAGGATGGCAGGCTTAGGAGTGGGAGAGCCTATCACAGCCTGGCCAGACGGAGCTAGCTCCCGCCCTCTGTCTAATTATACCTGCCTTTCCTGTTCCTCCTTTGCTTGTGATTCTTCTCTGCTGGTTTCCTGGCCCTGCTGCAGCTTCTTGAACTACTGATCCTCTGCTTGTGATTGACCTTGGCTTTACTGACCACTCTTCTGCTCTGCGTTTTTGTACCTCGCTCATCTCCTGGTTTGACTCGGCTCGTTCACTTCGCTTGTTGCTCACGGTGTCCCCGTGGGCAGCTTCCCCATTTCCCTGGCTTCTTTGTACCCTTGTCTGTTTGTCTGTCGTGCACCTATTGAGTGTAGGGACCGTCGCCCAGTTTTACCCCGTCGCCTAGGGCGGGTGGTTGCAAGTAGGCAGGGACTGAGTGGCGGGTAGATTAGGGCTCACCTGTCTGGCTCCCTACCCCGACATTACAATATCTATACATACACATATACACTGCACAGACTTCTCTGCTCTAAAATTTTCCTTTCACAACAAAAAATATTTTCAAATGGGAACCTACTTGCACTGAGAAGTTATCATTTACACAAACATAACACTGACACATGCCTCCAATAGTCTAATGCTAAGGCTGGTCCAGAACTTAACATAAAACTTAACCTGAGTATTTAATATTCCCACAACACATTCTGAATACCCTTATTAAACAAACTAACTTTGGAGTAACATCTGGAGAACTGCTAACATCTTATCATTGTACAAACACCTGTTCAATACTTGGGATAAGCACTGTTCCCCTCTCACTACACACATCTGCAGTAGGGAAGATACAGGCCGGGCTTCAGGCCACCTTGAGAACAGGTCTACACACACAAGCACATTGTCATACACTGCTACCTCGGGTAGTTGTATGTTCTGCAGTCACTGGGACGGGTAATCTGGCCGTGGTGCATTTTTCATAGGTACCTTTACTGTTTTACCTATGTCATGCCGTGCGCACATCATGCAGGCTGCTACAAACCTAGTGGTGGCATTATTGAAAACAGGGACAAGCCAATTTACTGAAACCTGGCTGCACATACTCTATTTGCCAGGTCTTTCATCTCTTACGCTCTCACTTGGCTTACCCGATGATCCAACAAAGGTCCTACTACCAATGGGCCAATAATTGTGGGCGATACCAAAAGCGTACCTAGAGGCAGTGTAAATGTCGGCCGTCTTACCTTTTTGCCAGGTTACAAGCCTCAGCGAGCACCTCCAGCTCCGCTCCTTGAGATAAACAAGAAGGTGAGAGTGGTTTCTGGGTAATTTACGTTGTGCCTCTTATCCTGTCTTGTACATACTGTATTTCTACATTACAAATTTACATTAAAAACCCATGTCACATATAGATAGAACATTTCAAAAGGGTGGCGTCTTCATTCTCTAAAATAAAAACAAATATTATACACTTCTCCATACTCATCTGATAATCCAGGACACTTTGAGAATCTCACTTTTATCAGGTTCTGTAAATACTTAATTAATACAAAAACAAATAAAAATTACTAAAATCTTGCATAAAATTAACAATATTAAGATAATTTTCACCTCATTCCCTACTAAATCTATAAAGACTCATGGTCTCTTACACAATACCTCATATTGGGTGGAGACTACAGCACAGCATACCCAGTGCCATATTTACTGTTCTGGAAATATCTACACAGAAAAACCTCAACATTTTAATGGCAAGTCACCACGTAATGGTAAGAGCAGAGTTCACAGCAGCACAGAGTATTTCAGGAGATGAGCGTGCGGATCTTGTGCGGGGTGGTGACTTGCCAATCATGTGAAGGTGTTATTGAGGACAGGAGTGGAGGAGAGGTAACAGACTGAGAGCTACGTAATGGTAACAGCAGAGTTCACAGCAGCACTGAATCTGCACGCTCCTCTCCTGAAATACTCTTTGCTGCTGTGAACTCTGCTCTTACCATTACGTAGCTCAGTCTGTTACCTCTCCTCCACTCCTGTCCTCAATAACACCTTCACATGATTGGCAAGTCACCACCCCACACAAGATCCGCACGCTCATCTCCTGAAATACTCTGTGCTGCTGTGAACTCTGCTCTTACCATTACGTGGTGACTTGCCAATCATGTGAAGGTGTTATTGAGGACAGGAGTGGAGGAGAGGTAACAGACTGAGAGCTACGTAATGGTAAGAGCAGAGTTCACAGCAGCACTGAATCTGCACGCTCATCTCCTGAAATACTCTGTGCTGCCTTAAACTCTGTGGACAGGTCAGGATCCTGTTTCTTTTAAATGCTGCACTGTAGCACAGCCTTATATAGTGGATCGAGCGGGTTCCCCAGCAGCATTTAAAAGAAACAGGATCCTGACCTGTCCACATAGTTTAAGGCAGCACAGGGTATTTCAGGAGAGGAGCGTGTGATTGGCTGCAGAGGCCGCTGCAGCCTGTGATTGGCTGCAGAGGCCGCTGCAGCCTGTGATTGGCTGCAGCGGCGACATGGATGAAACGTCATCGCTGGAGGCCGGACAGGAGGAATGTAAGTATGAACGTATTTATTTATTTATTTTATTACATTAAAATTTTATTTTCCGTGCGCCGAGCATGGTACTGTCAAGGTTGCTAAAAGAGTTAGTGCAGCCCATTAACTCTTTCAGCACCCTGGACAGTACCATGCTCGGCGCACGTAAATCACAGGTTCGGTCAGAACTAGTTTGGTCCGAATCTCGAACTTTTTCGTGAAATTCGGCGAACTAGCCGGACCAAACTTTTCATAAGTTCGCTCATCTCTAGTCAGTACTATAGCACTTCCTTTGCATATGTAAAAATGAAAATAACAACTATAATTCTTTATCCAATAAAACAGAAAATAATATATCTGCTAATATTAATTACTGCAAACCGATAAACTATATTTGGGAGTAGGGAACAGTAGGGGTACATACATCTTCAAGACCCTGTGTCTCACAATATCTGTATTTTAATTCATTTGAATTAAAGTTCAAAACATTACAACATTAAATCTTATCACATCATAACACAAATACGTAACGTAACTTTCATCTGCTATGCAGACAAATTCTGACATAATATTTTACACACTCGGTACTTACGGACAACAGCGCATGCGCAAAGATAAGAAACATTCCTAACCACTGCAACCAGCAAACGGCCTTCTCCTGTCTCACACACACAACCCCCCCCCCCCTTTTCTTCAGGCCAATGCTTTTTTTAAATTACTCCAATTTAACCCTATACACAAAACACTAAAAATTTTACACAGTACTGCTATTAAAAATGAGAACATACAATATGGATCTAAAATCAGTGCAATATTGTAATCACTTGTCTCATCAGTCCATGCTCTATATATAGGCTTATATCAGTTTGCTTTTCAGACTTCACACTGCACACGTTATATCACACACATGTCACATCACACAGCCCCTCCCCGTCACAATCTATGTTCGTCATCATCATCATCAATTCCTTATATGCAGCACTCCGGATTCATTCTCTGTCTCTGTCTATTCACAAACAGCCATTTATTAACATCCACCTACATTTTTGACCTATAAGAATTCACAGTTCATTCCAGGTTCACTACACAGCATTCAGCTTCCTCATCTTACACAGACAAATGTACGCCATGGATTCACACTACCTCTGCACAAGTTTCTCTCTTTCTCTCTCTTTTCTTTTACTACGTCATCACATTCTACTGGAGGGGGTCACGCACTCACTCCTCACAGCTTCTGTTCTCATAATCTTAACAATTTCAATGTTACAATGCCGACAAAAATTCTCCCATAGAGTCACACATCTGTACAACAACTCAAGATAACGTACGTATCTGCAATCATTCATCACACTAAAATCTTTCAACATACCTGCTGGATAAACACAGCGTGTCAGGAGATGTGACGTAATGACCGCTAATTCCGGCCTCGGCAATGAATGAGTGAACCATGTTTGTAAGAATAAGCTTCCTATGTACCGGCCGGTTTTTGATATTCACTGATGCAAATGCCGTCAGGCCTCCAGCGACAGCGTATCAGACGAGCAATCTCCCGCATTTTCGGCAGCAAAAACTGTTAACGCAATCATGGGCCAAAATATATATTAGACTGAAATTTGTAATGGGTATGTCAACCGATACCCGCCCTCCAGTGATTTATCCAGCTTCCAAATCATAGGTGATAATGACTCTGATTCAGCCAATGAGAATATTTCAATGCATTATAATGATTCTTCACTCTCCAAGGTTCCTACAAGTTCATTTGTCTCTACTTCTTATCTCACTAGAGAATGGACTGTAGATAAGATTAAATCATTTAAACAGAGCGCTTATCCAGAGCTGAATCCCCTTCCCCATAGTAAACAATGTCATTGTCCATTCCACCAAGGCTATTTGATCTGCTCCTTACAAGAGTAATAAAACATTCAATTCAAGAACACATAACATAGAATTGCTTCAGGACATCTGCTGACATATTACTTTTTACTTATTAATCTCAAGATGGCTCCTTCAGGCCAAAAGATGGATTCCAATGATCCAAAATGGACGCCTACCATACAAGATGGAGTCCATGCAAAATGTTATCTTTTAAACATATTCTAATCACTTAAGGCCCCTCTGACGTGTCTTTTCATCAGTACACAGTCTCCTAGTTGTAGCTTGTGCAACCCTGGGACGGAATCTAAGTCTGGAATAGAAGAAAACACTGCAGCATGTGTTACTGTCAACTCTTTACTGATGGAAATGACAAAATTAAAAAGGCTATCATTTCATACTGATTTAGTGGGGCCGGGCGTGACCTCATCAGGGGGTGGGGGGCGGCCTCTCCCACAGGAAACACATTGCTCAGCTGTGAGGGGGTTTTGCTGCCCACAATAAGGGCACACTCAACATGAGGGACCGTCGCCATTATAGGGCGGTGGCAGGGCCTGTGGTTTATAATACATATAACATAATACAATGCCTTTCTTATTCCTAACTTCCTCTTCTGCAAATCCCTCCTTGCTGACAGCTATGACCGTCCGCTGCCATTCTAAGGCACTTTCCATCAACTTACTATCTTCCAACTTCCCTTTGTTTTCTCGAATACCTTTTGCCCAGTCTCCGGCTTGCAGCCGCCCTCCCCTATGCATCCCGCACACTTCCATCAATTTCTTCGTTTTACTAACATACTGTTTCCCTTCGCTTCACCAAATCATACGAATAGGATCATCTGGGTATGGGTGATCCTCATGATTTGAATATGGACCGTAAACCATCCATTCTAACCTTCTATATCCTTCACGTAATTTATATAACACCTTTTGGTCTGCAACCCTCTAGTGACCGGTTCACCGTGGTCTGGCCAAAATATAACAACTTTTGGTCTGCAACCCTCTAGTGACCGATTCACCGTGGTCTGGCCAAAATATTACCCACAACTTATCACACGTCTTATCAGTGTTCTACACGGGGTGCCCGCGTGCCCCTGTATAAGACAGGTTATAATATTACCCACGACTTATTACACGTCTTATCAGTGTTCTACACACCCCGCTTGCCTGCGTGCCCCTGTATAAGACAAGTTATATTTTCTATTTAGTCCCTAATTACCCAGAGGATGGTTAGTCGGGCGCGACTAATTTCTTACGGGTTCGTGACCACACAGCGGGGATGTCTCTCCTGTCGCCTGAGTTAATACAGCCAATCGACCAGGGTTCTACAGATTCCCACAAGACTGTCCACTAACACAGATAAGTCGAAGATTTATAAAATCAACTGACTTACCGTGTTATTGTGGGGGTGATCAGGCTCCTTCAGTGGGCAGTCCCGGGTCATCTGCTTCACCCTGTGATCGTCGGTTGTCCGGATTCCGAGATCCCCTCGAGTGTAGCCCCACATTGGGCGCCAACTGTCAGGGTTCCTTTCCCTTTTATTCCACACTGAATAACCACCTCTGTAAATTGGAAACTGAGGGCATGCATGGAAGATATACACCAGACAGAGAAATGTTGGTAAATATCCTCCCTCAGTGAAGTAGGAAGTACAACTGCTTTATTACACAAAGAGTTACAAGTTTCCTGTGGGACGTGCTTAAGCCCCATTGGCTTTATTCAGCTGTGACGTTCATCTGCACACTCCTCTTGCATTCCAGGGGCGGTGTCTTCCATGAGCTTGTCCCTGATGCAGGCTCCATCTTGTTGCATAGATTCAGATTCTTTGTGAAATATACTAATATTTAACTTTTGTAAGGTAATAATGTTTTTGCAACCAATATACAGGCTAATGATCCCTGACAATACCACCACGTGTAGTGCACCATGCTAGATATAGCCTATAAGTCACGCCCATACTATTAGATAATGCGTACTGCCCAGTACTTTCTAAATGCACCACACAAATTACTGAAAACAGATACCAAATAACAAGGCTAGACTGAGTTCTCAAAATGTATGTGTTCAAAAGGTTTTCCATGAATTGAGGCAAAATCACACCAATTTGACATTTTGGAAAATTGCTGCAAAATGCTGTGATCCACTGAAAAAAAAAAATCACATTTAAACTTCAATTGGAGTACCCTATCTTGGTGTGATGGGCTGTTCGTCAGTAATTTTCACCTCTACGACCTCCCTGTAACATTGTGGCTTGTCTGCATCCTGCTGGGAGCTAGTGCTTCAGTTGTTGCTGCACATCAACCTGGGAAGGGTTATAAAGCCATCCCCAAACAATCCAAAATTCACCATTCTACAGTCAGAAGGATGGTTAACAAATGGAGATCCTTGAAGACAGTTGCCAATCTTCCTAGCAGTTGGGTCAAAGCAAATAAATCTAAGGTCAGACCGTTTAATGCTCAGAGATATAAAGAAATATTCTAGAACTATATCACATGTTTTACTTATTACTGAATTACTGAATTAAGAGGTGTACTTACTTCTTCCCACCTGGATTTTGAATGTTAGTTTACATTTTGGAAAAAAACTACTCCATATTGAAACCTGTTTTTTTTTGTCACCAATTATTCGATTATAGAAGTTGGTGAGGACCACACAATTGTTTTTAGCCCCTGATAAATGAAAACATGGATTTTATTTTTACCATGACTGTACCCATTGTGAATAGTTGCATTGCTTATTAAATGATGTGGTACTTTGTGCCTCTCTCTTTCCTTGGGCCAGATTTTTAATGTCCCTAATTCAACTCTAATGAAACATTTTCCTAAAAGCCTCTTTCACATGGCAGTATTTTGATCATTATTTTGCTTCAGTATCTGAATGTCAAAACCAGGAGAGGAAAAAAAAGAAAAAGTGTTATGGAAAGATTTGTACCTGTTATGTGTTTTGAACCACTCCTTGTTTTGGCTCACAAATACTGAAGCAAAATACTGACCTAAATACTGCCATGTGAAAGTCGCCTAATATCTGTTATACTTCACAGAAACTCTTTTAATCTTTTAGAATAGCAAGCGCAGAAAAGTTGAGGAGCCAGATAAATTTTAAGCAGCATTTTATTGCTAAACTTCTGGGACCTTCAATCATATCCACATATTCATTTATAAAACTGTAGGTCCTGGAAATTAGAAATCAATGAGCAGCTCATTGGGAGGTGTTGGCATTTGGTTTTTAAGTTCTACAAACAGCAGAGCGCTTTAGAACATACTGCAGAGAACAATGACAGGCTGTGAGTTGGTGCACTGTGGGGTATTCTCGAATGAAGCCTTAATAGATATTTCAAGTTAAGTCAAGACCTTTTATCATATTTAGACAGACTCCAAAGAAAGTACACTCATATCTGAAAATGGAAGAGATTCCCTGCTGACACATTCTCTTTCTTTCTTCTGTTATACTCGCAGCATGATTTCAACTGTGTCATACACCACTAGGGACTCCTGGCACTATCAATAAGGAAAATGGAAGACATTATTGAAATTAAAATGCATGGTGTCATGAATATTAAGTTAGGAAAATAGAAATGATTTATCAACAAAAACCTTGTCTAAAGAATCTTGAAATGAATGACTTACAGAATATGTCAACAAACACGGTTAGCTGAAAATTATAGCTATATACAAACGTGTCAATTATCAAAAACACTTTACAACATTAAAATACAAGCATTTTACATTCCCTTACTTTCACATCATGGTTGAAGACTGCATGCTTGGGAAGGCAAATTTCCTTTATACCAATTCATCCTTAAGCTGTTTTAATGTCTAGGTTTAGGATTCATGATAAAATTTGAGCTGTGATTGGAAGGCCTTATTGTGTTCAAACAGGCTCTGCTCATATCTGCATTGTGGCTTCAATTAAAAACAGAATCCACGATGCAGCGCCGAATCCGTTATGGGGATAACGGGGTCACTCAGGTTCTGTTGTGGTTACGATCCTTTTGACAGGTAGAATATCCCATCAAATCTAACGGAATTTCCTATGGAGGCACCAGTATAAATGGGATCAGAACCTAACAGTATACAGAAGGAGAGCTCTGCTGGTCTATTGGGATTAGAAGATGGAGACAAGAGGTGGAGGTTATGTCATCTGCATTCAGGACTGGTAGCAGTATGCACCACTTGTAATTAGAGTGAAAGTTATGGCAGATTATGGGGGTAATTTATTAATACTGACGTTTCATATGCCAGTCTTAATAGAAACAAAGTTGGAGTCAAACACATTTATTAAGAGGCGAATGCCTCTTAGCAAGTGTGTTGCATCTGTCAGCCAGCTGTGTGCTGTGCTGGCATAGACTTCCACTATAATTTACGCCAGATTTCTGGCTTTTAACCAGTATACCACTCTAGACCATAGGAGTCCTACTCCAGAACCACAGCATGTAAATGTGTATGATGTCATTTATGTAAAAAGTTGACAAAGTTCATATATAAACGAGGGCATTTTGCTGCCTTTGTTGTGGACACCAACACACCTGGAAACCCCCCTTTAAAAATCTTGCTTTTGACTCTGCCAGGTTGAAGACCAATGGAGTACAGAAAAAAAATAATATGTTAATGTACATTATCAATATGTACTGGTTTATGGTACTGGTAAAAGGAAGTGTGTACTGGTATCGGCTATGAAATTATACTAGTCCAGCGCAATCACATATGGAAACATTCATAGTTAGGCAAGAAGCGGTTGGAAGCATACAGCGAGGGCCTCATGCACACGACCGTAAAAACTCCCGTTATTACGGGTCGTAATCACGACCCGTAATAACGGGCTCATAGACTTCTATTGGCGACGGGTGCCTTCCCGTTTTCTCACGGGAAGGTGCCCGTTCCGTTAAAAAAGATAGAACATGTCCTATTTCTGGCCGTAATAACGGCACGGACAGTCCATAGAAGTCTATGGAGCTCTCGTAATAACGGGTGGCTACATGTGTGCACCCGTCATTACGGCAGCGTTGCTAAGCTGAGTCAGTAAATAGTCACTGTCCAGGGAGCTGAAAGAGTTAACTGATCGGCAGTAACTCTTTCAGCACCCTGGACAGTGACTACCGATCAGTATAAACCTGTAAAAAATAAAAATAAAAGACGTTCATACTTACCGGCAACTTCCTGCTTCCTCCAGTCCGGTCTCCCGCCCGTTGCCTTGGTGACGCGTCCCTCTCGACATCCGGCCCGACGTCCTGGATGACGTTTCAGGCCATGTGATCGCTGCAGCCAATCACAGGTCAATCACAGGCTGCAGCGGTCACATGGACTGCCGCGTCATCCAGGGATGTCGGGCTGGATGTGAAGAGAGGGACGCGTCACCAAGACAACGGCCGGGTAAGTAGGAATTTCTTTAACTTTTATTACAGAAAGGGCTGTCCCTTATCTCTATCCTGCACTGATAGAGAGAAGGGGCTGCCGATTAGTGCAGTGCTATTTTGCCGCTAAAAACGTGCTCGTAAATACGGGTGGAATACGTGTGACACCGGACCCATATTTACGAGCACGGGTTCGTAAATACTGGTGCAAAACGGGTGGAATACGTGTGACACCGGACCCGTATTTACGCCAGTATTTACGGGTGGGAAAAAATACGGTCGTGTGCATGAGGCCTAACCCTTCACAGCCACTAAATATTGGGAGATTGCATGCTGGTATAACACATATGGTGCTGTAAAGAGGAAATAATTATATCTAAATGTCCCCTATTATAATCTCTGATGTGATATCAAATAAAGAGAACCTAAACCTTAGTAAGGATGTATTCACATGTTGCGGTCAAATCACTTGTCGCGATTATCGCAAAATCAAGACAAAACGCTACAGTTTTAGCATGAGCAATATGACCACAATGTGTGAATACAGCCTACATGCATATGCATACCAATATTTAATGAAAAACATTTATTTGTGGAACAAATATATCTAACAATCATATCACCTATGTAAAACCGTTGACTTTAACCCTTTCAGGACCGAGCTCATTTTGGCCTTCAGGACCAGCCCCATTTTTTCAAATTTGACGTGTCACTTTATGTGGTAATAACTCTGGAATGCTTTTGCCTATCTAAGCGATTCTGAGATTGTTTTCTCGTGACATATTGTACTTTATGCTAGTGGAAAAATGTGGTCAATAAATTCATTGCTTATTTGTGAAAAACACCAAAATGTAAAGAAAATGTGCAAAAATTATGATTTTTCTAATTTTAAATTTATCTGCTTGTAAGACAGACAGTAACGCCTCATTCACACGACAGGGTCCGAGTGTCGGCCGATAAAATCGGCCGTTTTTCCCGGCCGGTTTGCATCCGTTTTGCCTATGTTCCGATTCCGTTCCGGGCCGTGTTGCCGTTTTTAACGGCCGATTTTGACCCGTTTTGCATCCGTTTTTTTCCCTGTCCGTTTTAAAATCGGATGAATTTCATTAAAATTTGTTGCCACACACAGCCCTTTGTAGAAAATGCCACACAGCCCCCTGTAGGTAATGCCACCCAGCGCCCTGCAGGTAATGCCACCCAGCCCCCTGCAGCTAATGCCACCCAGCCCCTGCAGGTATTGCCACCCAGCACCCTGTAGGTAATGCCACCAGCCCCTGCAGGTAATGCCACCCAGCCCCCTGTAGGTAATGCCACCCAGCCCCCTGTAGGTAATGCCACCCTGCCCCCTGTAGGTAATGCCACCCAGCTCCCTGTATGTAATACCACCAAGCCCCCTGTAGGTAATGCCACCAAGTCCCCTGTAGGTAATGCCACCCAGCCCCCTGCAGGTAATGCCACCCAGTCCCCTACAGGTATTGCCACCCAGCACCCTGCAGGTAATGCCACCCAGCCCCCTGTAGGTAATGCCAGCCTGCCCCCTGTAGGTAATGCCACCCAGCCCCCTGTAGGTAATGCCACCCAGCCCCCTGTAAGTAATGCCACCCAGCCCCCTTCAGGTAATGCCACCCTGCCCCCTGTAGGTAATGCCACCCAGCCCCCTGTAGGTAATGCCACCCAGCCCCCTGTAGGTAATGCCACCCAGCCCCCTTCAGGTAATGCCACCCAGCCCCCTGTAGGTGATGCCACCCAGCCCCCTGAAGGTGATGCCACCTAGCCCCCTGTAGGTGATGCCACCCAGCCCCCTGTGGGTGATGCCACCAAGTCCCCTGTAGGTGATGCCACACAGCCCCCTGTAGGTTGCACCCATTCCCCCCCCCTTCCAGGAGTAGTGACTGACTTCAATGTCCATATATGGACAGTGTAGTCACTGACTTCTCCTGGAGAGGAATTCCCTGCCACAGATCGGGAATTCTGCTTCAGAAGTGAGTGACGTCACTGTGTCCATATATGCACAGTGTAGTCACTCACTTCTCCTTTAGCGGAATCCCCGGCCATAGAGTCGGGGATTCCGCTGCAGAAGTGAGTGACGTAGCTATGTCCATATATGGACAGTGTAGTCACTCACTTCTCCAGTAGCGGAATCCCTGGCCATAGAGTCGGGGATTCCACTGCAGAAGTGAGTGACGTCTCTGTGTCCATATATGAACAGTGTAGTCCCTCACTTCTCCAGTAGCGGAATCGGGGATTCCGACTCCTACAGGGAGCAAAAAAAGACCCTCCTCCTTCTCTTCACATGCACTCTGCACTGTGAGAAGGAGGAGAGAGAGCGCGAGTGATGGAGTACATGGCCATCACTCGGGACATATTCCGGTGATGGCCGTGTATTACCCGGCCCCATAGACTTCTATGGGAGCCGGGCGGCCAGGTAAACGGCCGAAAATAGGGCATGTCCAATTTTTTGACGGGCGGGTTTCCCGGGCCGTCAAAAAATCGGTCGTGTGAATAGCCCCATTAGGGGTCTATTGTTCCTAATGCAGCCGGGTGACGGCCGATTTATGAACGGCCGTCACCCGGCCGGGAAACCCTGTCGTGTGAATAAGGGCTAAGGCTTCATACCCACTTCAGTCTTTTCCTTCAGGGTGTTATCCGTTTTTGTCACTGCTAGCACCCTGAACCCACTCATTTCAATGAGCCCATGCACATGTAAAGGATCTGCCAGGCACAGCTTCTTTATCAACGCCCATAGGTAATCAGTCTGCACCTGCTTCTAGGTCTGTGAGACTGACTCCATCTTCCACCACCCAGGATGGCAGGCTTAGGAGTGGGAGAGCCTATCACAGCTTGGCCAGACGGAGCTAGCTCCCGCCCTCTGTCTATTTATACCTGCCTTTCCTGTTCCTCCTTGCTTGTGAATCTTCTCTGTTGGTTTCCTGGCCCTGCTGCAGCTTCTTGTACTATTTGTCCCTGCTGCAGCTTCTTGTACTATTTGTCCCTGCTTCGTATTGACCTGGCTTGCTGACTGCTCTCCTGCTCTGCGTTTGGTACCTCATGCTCTCCTGGTTTGACTCGGCTTGTTCACTACTCTCCTGCTCTGGGTTTGGCACCTCGTACTCTCCTGGTTTGACTCGGCTCGTTTACTACTCTAGTTGCTCACGGTGTTGCCGTGGGCAACTTCCCCGTTTCCCTTAGGTTCTGTGTTCCCTTGTCTGTTTGTCTGTCGTGCACTTATTGAGTGTAGGGACCGTCGCCCAGTTGTACCCCGTCACCTAGGGCGGGTCGTTGCAAGTAGGCAGGGACTGAGTGGCGGGTAGATTAGGGCTCACTTGTCTGTTTCCCTACCCCCATCATTACGTATTCACAAGCCTGTATACCTAGTCTACCCTGGTCCCTGACACTACTATGGACCCCCTTGAGACCCTGGCTCAGCAAATGCAGGGTCTCTCCCTACAGGTCCAGGCCCTGGCTCAGAGGGTTAACCAGCCTGATGCTACCATAGTAGTGCCCCTCACCTCACCTCTTCAACCCCACCTCAAGTTGCCTGACCGGTTCTCAGGGGACCGGAAGACTTTTCTCTCCTTTCGGGAGAGTTGTAGGCTCTATTTTCGCTTAAAGCCCCACTCCTCAGGTTCTGAGAGCCAGCGGGTGGGTATAATTATGTCCCGGCTCCTGGAGGGGCCCCAAGAATGGGCCTTCTCCTTGGCTCCTGACGCCCCTGAACTTTCCTCCGTTGATCTTTTCTTTTCTGCTCTCGGACTCATTTATGACGAGACTGACAAGACTGCCTTTGCCGAGAGTCAGCTGGTGACCTTACGTCAGGGTAAGAGACCTGTTGAGGAGTATTGTTCTGACTTTAGGAAGTGGTGCGTAGCTTCTCGGTGGAATGACCCTGCCTTAAGGTGCCAGTTTAGGTTGGGCCTGTTGAACGCCCTAAAAGACCTGCTAGTTAGCTACCCCTCTTCTGACTCCCTAGACCAGGTTATGGCTTTAGCGGTACGACTTGACCGACGTCTCAGGGAACGACGACTTGAACGTCTTGGTGTTTTCTCCTCTGACTCCCCCATGATGCCTCCCGAGGTTCCGTTGCTTCGTTCTTCCACGGAAGACTCGGAGGTACCTATGCAACTCGGGGCCTCCGTGTCCCCCCAACAACGTAGAGAGTTCCGCAGGAAGAATGGTCTCTGCTTCCACTGTGGGGATGACAAGCATCAAGTGAACAACTGTCCTGGGCATAAGAATAAGCAGCCGGAGGAACTTCCGCGCCTAAGTGATCATCGGGGAGGTCACTTGGGCGCACAGGTATTTCCCGTAAATATGAAACGTAATAAAATCTTGCTTCCCTTTCAGGTCTCTTTTGGTGGTAGGTCTGCTACCGGCAGTGCCTTCGTGGATTCAGGGTCTTCTGCTAATATCATGTCTGTGGAATTTGCTATGTCTCTAGCTATGCCTTTGATTGATTTGCCTAAACCTGTCCCGGTAGTGGGTATCGACTCCACTCCTCTTGCTAATGGTTATTTTACACAGCATACCCCTGTTTTTGAACTCCTTGTTGGCTCCATGCATTTGGAGCAGTGCTCTGTACTGTTAATGCAGGGATTATCGTCCGATTTGGTTTTAGGCCTTCCCTGGTTGCAGTTGCATAATGCCACGTTTGACTGGAATACTAGGGATCTTACCAAATGGGGTAATGAATGCTTGACTTCATGTTTTTCTGTTAATTCTATTTCTCCCCCTGAGGAGGTGAACACGCTAACTGAGTTTGTTCAGGACTTCGCTGATGTTTTCTCTAAGGAGGCCTCCGAAGTGTTACCCCCTCATAGAGAATACGATTGCGCTATCGATTTGGTACCAGGAGCTAAGCTCCCTAAGGGTAGGATATTTAATCTCTCTTGTCCCGAACGTGAAGCCATGAGAGAGTATATCCAGGAATGCCTGGCCAAGGGTTACATTCGCCCCTCTACTTCTCCGGTAGGTGCTGGCTTCTTCTTCGTTGGGAAGAAGGATGGTGGTCTTAGGCCATGCATTGACTACCGAAACTTGAATAAGGTCACTGTAAGGAACCAGTATCCCCTTCCTTTGATTCCTGATCTCTTCAATCAGGTTCAGGGGGCCCATTGGTTCTCTAAGTTTGATCTACGGGGGGCTTATAACCTTATCCGCATCAAAGAGGGGGATGAGTGGAAGACTGCGTTTAACACGCCCGAAGGTCATTTCCCGTCCTCTGTCTATTTATACCTGCCTTTCCTGTTCCTCCTTGCTTGTGAATCTTCTCTGTTGGTTTCCTGGCCCTGCTGCAGCTTCTTGTACTATTTGTCCCTGCTGCAGCTTCTTGTACTATTTGTCCCTGCTTTGTATTGACCCTGGCTTGCTGACTACTCTCCTGCTCTGCGTTTGGTACCTCGTGCTCTCCTGGTTTGACTCGGCTTGTTCACTACTCTCCTGCTCTGCGTTTGGCACCTCGTACACTCCTGGTTTGACTCGGCTCGTTTACTACTCTTGTTGCTCACGGTGTTGCAGTGGGCAACTGCCCCGTTTCCCTTAGGTTCTGTGTTCCCTTGTCTGTTTGTCTGTCGTGCACTTATTGAGTGTAGGGACCGTCGCCCAGTTGTACCCCGTCGCCTAGGGCGGGTCGTTGCAAGTAGGCAGGGACTGAGTGGCGGGTAGATTAGGGCTCACTTGTCTGTTTCCCTACCCCCATCATTACAGCACACTTCAGTTATTTAAACGGATCTGTTGTTCCGTTCCGTCAAAAGTAGAGCATGTCCTACTTTGGTCAGTGATTCAGTGATCGTGTGACCCATAAAAGTCAATGGGTCAGTCAAAAAAACGGATGGCACATGGAAGGCTTCCGTGTGCCGTCCGTTTTTGATGGATCCGTTGCCATAGCAACAACTGGGTGAGCCAAAGTTCACAGACTCACAGACTACAGTACACATTCATTCCTGAAGATGGATGTGGAGAGACTTATAGCATTGGTGCATGATCACACAGAACTGTGGGATACGCGGGCAAAATGCTACCATTACCGCTATAAAAAGGACGCCGCGTGGGAGGAATTTGCCAAGGAGCTTTTGACGCACAGATGGCAGCAGGCAACTAGTGCCCAGCGTCACAAAATAAGTAAGTAAATGCACACATTTCACTCCAAAATTCCAAAAAAACAAAGCAAGCCAAGCAGAGTAATCTCAAACTGTTCTTTATGCTCTGAAAGCTACAGAAAACAGCCCCAAAATCTTCTTGTAACTTTTCTATGGGTGTTTCCTGGGACATGTGACAAGTTCAAATGAAGTTTACCTTCAGTTTTTTAAACGGAAAAACGGAAGCCAAACCGAAGCACAGCGTCCATGTAAAACGGAAACACGGAACGGAAACGGAGTGCACACGGAAACAAAAACGGACACACGGCCGATAAAACGCTGATGGAAATGTGCATGAGGCCTAAGCCCTTATTCACACGACAGGGAATCCCGGCCGGGTGACGGCCATTTATAAAATCGGCCGTCACCCGGCTGCAGTAGGAACAATAGACCCCTAATGGGGCTATTCACACGACCAATTTTTTGACGGCCCGGGAAACCTGGCCATCAAAAAATGAGACATGCCCTATTTTCGGCCGTTTACCCGGCCGCCCGGCTCCAATAGAAGTCTATGGGACCGGGTAATACACGGCCATCACCGGAATGTGTCCCGAGTGATGGCCATGTATTCCGTCGCTCGCGCTCTCTCTCCTCCTCCTCCTCACAGTGCAGAGTGCATGTGAGGAGGAGGAGGGTCTTTTTTTGCTCCTTGTAAGAGTCGGAATCCCCAATTCCCGGCCGGGGATTGGGGTTCCGCTACAGGAGAAGTGAGTGACTACACTGTCCATATATGGACACAGCGACGTCACTCACTTCGGAAGTGGAATCCCCGACCCCGTGGCCGGGGATTCCGCTACAGGAGAAGTGAGTGACTACACTGTCCATATATGGACACAGTGACGTTACTCACTTCAGAAGCGGAATCCCCGACCCTGTGGCCGGGGATTCCTCTCCAGGAGAAGTCAGTGACTAAACTGTCCATATATGGACATTGAAGTCAGTGACTTCTCCTGGAAGGGGGGGGGGGGTGGGTGCAACCTACAGGGGGCTGTGTGGCATTACCTACAGGGGACTTGGTGGCATCACCTACAGGGGACTTGGTGGCATTACCTGCAGGGGGCTGGTGGCATTACCTGCAGGGGGCTGGGTGGCATTACCTACAGGGGGCTGGGTGGCATTACCTGCAGGGGGCTGGGTGGCATTACCTGCAGGGGGCTGGGTGACATTACCAACAGGGGGGTGTGTGGCATTATCTACAGAGAGCTGTGTGTGGCAACAAATTTAAATGAAATTCATCCGATTTTAAAACGGACAGGGAAAAAAACGGATGCAAAACGGGTCAAAATCGGCCGTTAAAAATGGCAACACGGCCCGGAACGGAATCGGAACGGATGCAAAACGGATGCAAACCGGCAATGAAAAACGGCCCAAAACGGCCGATTTAATCGGCCGACACTCGGACCCTGTCGTGTGAATGAGGCCTAATACCACACAAAATAGTTACTATTTCACATATTCCATATGTCTACTTTATATTTGCATTCCTTATTGAACATTATTTTATTTTTCTACAATGCTACAAGGCTTAGAACTTTAGCAGCAATTTCACACATTTTCAAGAACATTTCCAAAACCTTTTTTTATAGGTACCAGTTCAGTTCTGAAGTGGCTTTGAGGGCCTTATATATAGAAACCCCCATAAGTCACCCAATTTTATAAACTACACCCCTCAAAGTATTCAATACAGCATTTAGAAAGTTTCCTAACCCTTTAGGTATTTCACAGGAATTAAAGCAAAGTAGAGGGGAAATTTACACATTTCTTTTTTTTTGTCGGAAAATCCATTTTAATCCATTTTTTTCTGTAACACAAAATGTTTTACCAGAGAAACGCAACTCAATACATATTACCCGAATTCTGCAGTTTTTAGAAATATCCCACATGTGGCTCTAGTGAGCTAATGGACTGAAGCACCGGCCTCAGAAGCAAAGGAGTACCTAGTGGATTTTGGGGCCTCCTTTTTATTAGAATATATTTTAGGCACCATGTCAGGTTTGAAGAGGTTTTGTAGTGCCAAAACAGTGGAAACACCTCCAAAAAGACACCATTTGGCAAACTACACCCCTCAAGGAATTCATCAAGGGGTGTAGTGAGCATTTTAACCACACAGGTTTTTTTGCTGAATTTTATGGAATTAGTCCGTAAAAATGAAAATCTAATTTTTTTTCAATAAAACTTAGAAATTATACATTTTTACAAGCAATAAAGAAGAAAAAGCACCCCAAGATTTGTAAAGCAATTTCTCCTGATTACGGCAGTACCCCACATGTGGTAATAAACGGCTGTTTAGGAGCGCTATTTGGCTTATGGAGCTCATGTTTACTCAATTGGTTTTTGGGTGCCATGTCGCATTTGCAAAGCCCCTGAGGGACCAAAATAGTGGACAACCCCCAGAAGTGACCCCATTTTCGAAATTACAACCCTAAAAAGAATTTGTTTTGGGGTATAGTGAGCATTTTGATCCCATAGGTTTTTTTGCTGAATTTAGTGGAATTAGGCCGTCAAAACTTCTATTGTTTTTTATTCTTTTTTTTTTACGGCGTTCACCGTGCGCTATAATGACATATTTAGTTTATTCTGTGGGTCGATGCGATTACAGCGATACCATATGTACACCGTGTTCCAAATTATTATGCAAATGTTATTTTTCGCTGATTTTCCTAAATAGTCGATACAAATGACAGTCAGTATAATCTTCAAGCCATCAACCGTTGGAGTATAATGCGAATTTTATTGAACAAATTTCCTAATGATAACAGATTATTTTTAAGAAATAAAAAACTCAAAATGCACTGTTTCAAATTATTATGCACAACAGAGATGAAAACATTTTAAAGGTTGTAAAGAGAACTAAAATGGTAATTTGTTGAAATTGCAGCATCAGGAGGTCATATTTACAGAAATCAAAAGCTCTTTCAATAAAAAAAACCTTAGCAAGCCAAGTTACATGTTAACATAGGACCCCTTCTTTGATATCACCTTCACAATTCTTGCATCGATTGAATTTGTGAGTATTTGGACAGTTTCTGCTTGAATATCTTTGCAGGATGTCAGAATAGCCTCCCAGAGCTTCTGTTTTTATGTGAACTGCCTCCCACCCTCATAGATATTTTGCTTGAGAATGCTCCAAAGGTTCTCAATAGGTTTGAGGTCAGGGGAACATGGGGGCCACACCATGAGTTTCTCTCCTTTTATGCCCCATAGCAGCCAATGACACAGAGGTATTCTTTGCAGCATGAGATGGTGCATTGTCATGCATGAAGATAATTTTGCTACGGAAGGCACAGTTCTTCTTTTTATACCACGGAAGAAAGTGGTTAGTCATAAACTCTACGTACTTTGCAGAGGTCATTTTCACACCGTCAGGGACCCTAAAGGGGCCTACCAGCTCTCTCCCCATGATTCCTGCCCAAAACATGACTCCGCCACCTCCTTGCTGACGTCGCAGCCTTGTTGGGACATGGTGGCCATTCACCAACCATCCACTACTCCATCCATCTGGACCATCCAGGGTTGCACGGCACTCATCAGTAAACAACACGGTTTGAAAATTAGTCTTCATGTATTTCTAAGCCCACTGCAACCGTTTCTGCTTGTGAGCATTGTTTAGGGGTGGCCGAATAATAGCTTTATGCACACTTGCAAACCTCTGGAGGATCCTACACCTTGAGGTTTGCGGGACTCCAGAGGCACCAGCGGCTTCAAATACCTGTTTGCTGCTTTGCAATGGCATTTTAGCAGAAGCTCTCCTAATCCTATTAATTTGTCTGGCAGAAACCTTCCTCATTATGCCTTTATCTCAACGAACCCGTCTGTGCTCTGACTCAGCCACAAATCTTTTCACAGTACGATGATTACGCTTAAGTTTTCTTGAAATATCCAATGTTTTCATACCTTGTCCAAGGTATTGCACTATTTCACACTTTTCTGCAGCAGAGAGACCCTTTTTCTTTCCCATATTGCTTGAAACCTGTGGCCTGCTTAATAATGTGGAACGTCCTTCTTAAGTAGTTTTCCTTTGATTGGGCACACCTTGCAAACTAATTATCACAGGTGTCTGAGATTGATTACAATGATCCAAAAAGCCCTAACACACAATACCATCCATGAGTTTAATTGAAAAACTAATGATTAAATGTTTATGACACTTAAGTCCAATTTGCATAATAATTTAGAACACAGTGCATATAGGTTTTTTATGTTTTATGGTGTTTGCACGATAAAATCACAGTTTTAAAAAAATTATTTCATTTTTGTGTCTCCAAATTCTAACAGGCACAACTTTTTTATTTTTCTATCAGGAAAGCTGTGTGAGGGCTTGTTGTTTGCGGAACAAACTGTAGTTTCTATTGGTATAATTTTTGGGTACATGCGACTTTTTGATCCCTATTTATGAAAATTATTTGGGAGCTGAAGTGACTAAAAATGGCGATTCCGGTATAGTTTTTTAATTATTTTTTTATGGCGGTCACTGTGCGGGATAAATTACATTATATGTTTATAGTTCAGGCCATTACGGACGCAGCGATACCTACTATGCATAGAATTTTTTTTTTCTAATAATAAAGGACTTTATAAGGGTAAAAAGGCAATTTTTTAATTTTATTATTTTGACATTTTACTTTTGTACATTTTTTGTAACTTTTTAACTTTTTGTTTTTAGTCCTTCTAGGGACTTGAAGATCCAATTGTTGGATCGTTGTTATAACACCCTGCAATACTTATGTATTGAAGGGTATTATACCTGTCAGTTTCACACTAACAGGAGGCATATTAGGTCCTGCCTCTGGCAGGACATAATCGCCTTCAATAGATGGCAGACCCGAAGCCTTTCTTAGGCTTCCGGTTGCCATCTTAGCAATTGCCCCCACCGCACAATCGGCCCCCGCAATCGCGTAGCGGGGTGCCGATGTTGCTATAACAACTTAAATGCGGCGGTCACTATTGACTACCGCAATTAAGGGGTTAATCGGTTCGGATCACCGCTGTGATCTGACCCGATGTTTTCCCCCAGTACTAGGGCTGCTAGTAGCAGCCTGTACTGGGAGATGCCGGGCTGCGGGGAGCGTCTGTGTGCCCTATTAGGAGCACACGTAGATTAACAGGCTACAGGCACAAGGACCAGCTCTGCAGCCCGTTAATCTACGTGGGGTGGTCGTGAAGGAGTTAAAGAGGTTTTCAGAGCTTATACAAGAATACAGAAAACTACCTATATGGATCTAAATGCTCATCAGGTGACTTGACTAGAACTCAGAAGTAGTTATTTTTCATTTTCATTATGTTGTCCAGCTCTGTAAACCTTCTTTGCGCTTAAGCTGCGATAGCCTTCTGTGGGTGGGATTATAATGTAAAGGACCAAAGTTCCCTTGATTCCACTCTTCTCACAGAGACATTGCCTATATTTACAGCTGCCTACATGCCCCTCTATTACAAGGTAAGATAGTTCTGTAATTAGTCTATATGCTACTAAGACACAGCACTGCTGTTCTGCTGCCAGACTCTGCATAATCTGCTGCCCAGCATGTGAAACATAGTCCCTGCAGAAACAGGGAGGGGCGAGGGTAAATAGCAGCAAGCAGATAAGAAGCATGTGATATAACCCATACTCAGGGGTGTACCGTCCATGAGGCGAGATGACCAAATGGCCTCAGGCGGTAGCCTGCTGCCTCTCTGAGGGGGCGGCGGTGCCACTGAAACAGCCACCCCTTCCTGTACTTTAATTGTACCTGCATCTATGGGATGCAGATACAATTACATACATAAGCACTTTTCAATGACGTAAGTGGTGCAATTACGTCATCCCCCGCCGCTTACATCGTTGAATGACAGGCAAAGCACCCTGCCAATCAGTGCCTTTCATTGACGCAAGCGGCGCAATGTCATCATCGTGCCGCTTGCATCGTTGAAAGGCACTGATTGGCAGTGCAGAATGCCTTGCCCTGAAATTCAGCGCCTTTTAATGCCGCTTGCGTCGTTCAGCCCCAACAGACCTGCTCAGAAGAGAGCAGGCTTGCATTGCAGGAGGATGGAGCTGGAACGGGGTCAGGTGAGTATGTAAAGTTTTTTTTCTGTTAAAGGTGTGAGGGGATAAATGTGGAGCACTATCAACAGGGGGGCTATATATGGGTCACTATATACAGAGGAGACTATATGTGGGGCACTATCTACAAAGTGGCTATATGTGGGGCACTATCTACAGGGGGCTGTATGTGGGGCACTATCTATAGGGGCTACTATCTACAGGGGGATCTATGTAGGGCACTATCTACAGGAGGCTCTATGGGGGCACTATCTACAGGAAGCTCCAATGGGGGCACTATGTATGTGGGGCACTATCTACAGGCGAGCTATATGTGGGACAATATCTACAGGTGGGGCTATATATGGGGCACTACTTACAGGGGGCTTATTGTGGGGCACTATCCATGGGGGGCTATATGTGGGGCACTATCTACAGGGGGCTGTATGTGGGCCACTATCTATAGGGGCTACTATCTACAGGGAGATCTGTGGGGGCCACTATCTACAGGGAATTTATGGAGGCCACTATCTACAGGGGGATCTATGTAGGGCACTATCTACAAGGAGCTCTATGGGGGGCACTATCTACAGGGGGCTCAATGGGGGGCAGTATCTACAGCAGGCTCTATAAGGGGCACTATATATGTGGAGCACTGTCTACAGTGCGCTCTATGTGGGGCTCTGTCTGCAAGGGGCTCTATGTGGGGCATTGTCTACAGGGGGCTCTATGGGGGGCACTATCTACAGGGCACAGTGTGTGTGTGTGTGTGTGTGTGTGTGTGTGCGCGTGTGTGTGGGACACAGTGTATGGTGCTATTATAATCAGGGACACAGTGTATGGTTCTATTATAATTAGAGGTGCAGTATATGGCGCTATTATATTTAAGGGTGTAGTGTGGGGAATCTATGAGTATTTTATCTGAGCGGAGTACTGCAGAAATGGACTGTGGCCAGGAGAATTCGTCATAGAGGTCTGGACCGGCTGGAGAGGAAAATAGAAAAAGAACAACTCGAATCTGAGAAGACATCTCCTGTGAGTCACTTAATGTAAATGTTTATTATGTCTCTAATCAGTACTGTAGTCACTGTATGATCTGTAACGAGATGATGGGTGGTATGATTTTTTTTTGTGAAACAGCAACTCCCAGCATATCCTTACCATTGTTCGGGCCATGCTGGAAGCAGTAGTTTTATGCCATACAAACCTATACGGCAGCGGTTGTTCTAAATTGAGCTGTATTTGTGCTGGTATTGTAGTTATGTACTGATTTTTGTTCTGGTGCTGTATATATGTACTGAGCCTTGTTCTGGTGCTGTATTTTTGTACTGAGCTTTGTTCTGGTGCTGTATATATTTACTAATCTTTGTTCTGGTGCTGTATATATGTACTGAGCTTTGTTCTGGTGCTGTATTTATGTACTGAGCTTTGTTCTGGTGCTGTATTTATGTACTGAGCTTTGTTCTGGTGCTGTATTTATGTACTGAGCTTGGTTCTGGTGCTGTATTTATGTTATAAGTTTGGTTCTGGTGCTGTATATATGTACTGAGTGTCACGAAGCGGGTTAGTGGACCCACTAGGCCGTACCGCCGTAGCGGGGAGGCAGCTGGCCAAACAACATGAAACCTCAGCAATACAATGTCCCGCACAAGGGTACCTGGAAAGTCCAGACGGTGGCCGCAGTTCTGGCACTGATGGAGATGGTTGCAGCAGATAATGCCAAACGTGGCGGATGAAACAGGTTGCGCCAAATGTGGCAGATTCCTCTTGACGTGGCAGATGACACAGGACGTGGCAGATTCCTTTGGACATGGCAGATGACACAGGATGTGGCGGATTCCTCAGGACGTGATGGATTCTTCCGGACATGGCAGGTGACACAGGACGTAGTACGACTCAATACTAAGGCACAGCACGGGAAACAGGAACAGGGAACAAGGCACGGGTAACAACTGGAGCGGGAAACACTAAGGAACCATTTGCAAGACAGACTAGGAAAACTAACAACGCTCAGGCAAGGATCAGAAGGCCTGGGGCCTTCTTATAGACCAGGAAATCGTGGCAGTTGATGATGATGATTAAGGCTGGGCACGAGCGTGCACGCGCACCCTACGGGACAGAGCAGCCCGGAGCGGAAGTGAGCGCTGGAGTCTCCTAGGAAGGAGATGGGGACCAGCTCTCACAGATCCATGGCTGCGGGCGTCGGGAGGTGAGTAAACCCGACGGCCCGCGGGCATGGACGCTACACTGAGCTTTGTTCTGGTACTGTATATATGTATGAGCTTGGTTCTGGAGCTGTAATTATATTGGATATATTTATAATAACAAAACTGCTGGGCAGATGGAATTGCTTTCAATTCATTGCATATTTAATGGCAACCTGACAGGTAGTTTTAACCCCTTGAACCGCCACCATGGGGTAATATATGACCTGACAATATTTCCAAACATTCCCTTGTATGTTTTTATCAGACGCAGCAAAATCCTTAAAATCAACTTTTAAAACGGTGCACACTATATGCCAATTACTCATTAAAGGGTCATGGGGCGGTGCCGCTATCCTAAAGAATCACATAATCCTGCCTGCAAACCCACCTTTCCATGCTTGATTGATATCCCTCTGGCTGTTCCACATCACTACCAGTCTCTTACATCTTTCTCGGATGAGCCATTGCCTTGTACTCCTTGGGCACGCACTGTGCAAAAAGGTGTACACTGCCCGGCTTCATCGCTGAAACATAATTTTTGCCTCAGGCAGCAGAAAAGCTAGAATCTGCCTTGCCCGTACTACATGGAGGGGGAAATATGTGTTCAATGTACGGAATGTCACAAAGCAGGAGATGAATACCGGGGCATGGTCATCTGACTGCATTTCAGACTCGCATAGGGTGAATATTTAAGTGGCGTATTTTTCCACACGAGTTTGGACCACATCAAATCTGCCGCAAAATCCTTTTGTGTTACATGCAGATTTTGATGTGGACTTGCTGCAGATTTCACCCTTTGCATTTCATTGCATTGCAATAATACAGATTCAAAAGATGCTTGTGTGAATGTAGTTGTAATGCCCATGGCCGCGGGCCGCCAGATTTGCTTACCTCCTGTCGACCGCAGCCATGGATCAGTGAGCGCTGGTCCCCATCTCCTCCTGAGGAGACGCTCTGCTGTGTCCCATATGGTGCGCTCGTGCCCGCTCTTAAAGGGCCAGCGCGTGCACTTGAATTAAAGACCAAATTAGCCCATGAGCCCCTGGACTATAAGAAGGGCTCTGCCCCTTCCTGCATTGCTTGAGTGTTGTTGTCGATACCCTAGTTTGTCTCTGCAAATGGTCTCCTAAGTGTCTTCCAGTTCTCAGTGTTTCCCGTTCCTGCTACCTGTAAGCTCTATCCCGTGCTATCCTGGACCAAGTGCCGTATAGAGTTGGAGTCGTGCTGCGCTGTGTACCATGCCTGTCCTGCTACACCACACCTGCTGCCTGCCTGCTGCCTAGACTCATCCGAGCCTGTCTTGCTGCTGTCTGAAGCTACCACAGGTACACCTATGCGAACTATAGACTTTGACTTGTATCCTGATGGCCAGCTGCCATACCGTCAAGGCGGTACGGCCCAGTGGGTCCACAATACCCACAGATCGTGACAGCCATGCCCCATTAGCCACTTCCGCCAGATAAGCCACTCCCACATCAAAACGCTGTGCATGAATCCAGCTAAACAGAGATGTACTCTATAAAGAGAGAAAAGGGAAGGCAAAGGAAGGAGGAGGAAAGAAGGAATTAAGACACAAACATCCATGCATAAAAGTTATACTATAGACTTTGACCTGTGTAATGTTGGCCATCTGCCATACCATTAAGGCGGTACGGTCCAGTGGGTCCACGCACTCTACGTGACAGTAGTCTTGTTGTGCTGCCATGTTTTGAAACTACATCATGCTCCAGGTTTAGTATCTTCTGCTCATAACGCACATGCATTCCCAGACATACGGTGTCAGTAGAAACAGTTCCAGGAACATTTGTTAAAATGTTTCTTTAATGTTCATTACATAATATTTAACGCCCAATGTCATTCAGCTACTTCATTGTGATCGCTTAGGCAAAGCTGTGCCATCACTAGCAGGAGGGCAGCTAAAGTTTTTTTTAACATTACATATAATATAACAACAAGTTAAGTTTACAGACACTTACTGTTGACTTGGTTGTTGACATTTGGCACAGGAGTGATTCACCGAGATAGACATTTTAGATTGCACATAAGGTTTAATGCAGGCCCTATGAAGGATCATTAATAAAGGGAATGTGTTGCCAGAAAAACATGTTGGTTTTTTTTTAATTAAACATTTAGTGTGTAGGTGATTAAACATTGTTCAAATTTTTTTTATTTTTTTCACGAGTCAGGAAATATTATAAATTAATTCTAATTTATAATATTTCCCATTGCTGGTCACTAGATGGAGCTATTCCCAAAATTGCAGCATTGCATGTGGTAAAGCAACCACATTGCTTTATGCTGCAAAATTGGGTAAAAAGCCCTCGCTCTAGTGAGCTCTCAGCATCCCCCCCCTCCTTTATCCTGGCTAGTGCCGGGATAAACGAGGGGTTTGAATGGTCTAACCTCCTACACTGTGTGTCGCCATTTTTTGAGCTAACACACAGTGTAGTAGGTTTACATACAGTAGTAAACGTACACAAACACGAACATACATAGAAATCTCTTACCTGCTCCTGCCGCTGTGGCTCCCTCCGGCCCGTCCGCTCCGTCTGCTGCCGCTGGTCCAAGTGCACAAGTCCGGAAGCCGCGACCGGAAGTAGTAATCTTACTGTCCGGCCGCGACTTCCGGTCCACAGGAAAATGGCACCGGACGGCGCGCATTTCAAATTGGACTGTGTGGGAGCGGTGCATGCGCAGTTCCCACACAGACGGCGTACATGTTAGTGGATGGAACGGGCCCCGTTCGCAGTCCCTATGGGACTGTGGCTGCCGTATTCCATGTCTGTATGTGTCGTTAATCGACACGTACAGAAATGGAAAAAAAAATGGCAGCCCCCATAGGGAAGAAAAAGTGTAAAAATAAGAAAAAGTAAAACACAAACACACAAATAAATATAAACGTTTTTAATAAAGCACTAACATCTTTAACATATTAAAAAAAAAAATTGTGATGACACTGTTCCTTTAAAGCCATAACTTAAAGGAACAGTGTCACAAAAAAAATTTTTTTTACATCAGTTTGATTTTAGTGTTTTATTAAAAACTTTTATATTTATTTGTGTGTTTGTGTTTTACTTTTTTCACTTTTTCTTCCCTATGGGGGCAGCCATTTTTTTTTTCCATTTCTGTATGTGTCGATTAACGACACATACAGACATGGAATACGGCAGCTACAGTCCCATAGTGAATGCGAACGGGGCCCGTTTCATCCACTATGCTGTACGCCGTCTGTGTGGGAACGGCGCATGCGCCGCTCCCACACAGTCCAAGTTGAACTGTGCGCCGTCCGGCGCCATTTTCCTGTAGACCGGAAGTCGCGGCCGGACAGTAAGATTACTACTTCCGGTCGCGGCTTCCGGACTTGTGCACTTGGAGCGGCGGTAGCAGACGGAGCGGACGGACCGAAGGGAGCGGCGGCGACTGGAGCAGGTAAGTTATTTCTGTGTATGTAAGTGTTTTACTGTGTGTTTACTAGTGTATGTAAACCTACTACACTGTGTGTTAGCTCAAAAAATGGCGACACACAGTGTAGGAGGTTTGACCGTTCAATCCCCTCGCTTCTCCCGGCACTAGCCAGGATAAAGGAGGGGGGGATTCTGAGAGCTCACTAGAGCGAGTGAGTTTTCTCAAATTTTGCAGCATAAAGCAATGTGGTTGCTTTACCACATGCAATACTGCAATTTTGGGAATTGCTCCATCTAGTGACCAGCACTGGGAAATATTATAAATTAGAATCTAATTTATAATATTTCCTAACTCGTGAAAAAAATTAAAAAAATTAGAACAATGTTTAATCACCTATGCACGAATTGTTTAACTAAAAAAAAATACATTTTTTTCTAGCGTCACATTCCCTTTAAAAGATGCGTATGAATGTAGCTCTATTAAACTGTATAGTGGCATCTAAAATAGTTTCAATCTCAAGAGTTGTCATTTGTAATATCTATTTAGCAGGTCCTGAATGTATCTGTAACCAATGAATACACTGCTTATCAATTCTGTATAAAATACTTATAGGAGGTCTGGTATATGTGTGACCTTTTGAAAAAAAATTCAAGCTTATGATCACTCACATTCTATGGTAATAGCATATGAGTGATGTAGCTACGCATTTGTAAATACACCATTTTTTTCCCACATAGTAAAGATAATTTCTAACAAGATGCGTGTCACAACTATGGGCTATGTGGACCCACTGGGCCACTCTGCCGTATTGGAGTAGCAGCTGGTCAAACAAAATGTCAATGACACTCACTAGGAAGTGAGTACGTGGATTGCTGGCTTGTGCCGGGTAATTTAGAAGCAAGCTGATGCAGTACATCAGGGCATTTTCGACTGATGGCGCAAGGGTCGCTTTCATAGTCTCTCCCCTCACTGGCAGTGGTCTTGCATGGGCGAACCCTATCTGGGAAAGACAAGGACTGGAGACCCGTGACTTCCAGGAGTTCCTACAGACATTATGCACGGTGTTTGAGGAGCCTGGACGAGTCTCGTTGGCAGCCGCCTCCTTGCTGAACCTATGCCAGGGAGACACTTCCAGGGGCGAGTACACCATCCACTTGCGCACTATAGTGGGAGAACTGTTGTGGAACAATGAGGCCTTGGTGACTACATTCTGGCATGGACTGTCTCCTGAAATTAAGGACGAGCTTGTCGCCCAATATCTGCCATCTACCCTGGATGACCTAATCCTTCTGGCCGCCCTGATAGACATACGGATCCGAGAACGGTTCCAAGAGGCTCGTCGGGAGGGAGGACTCCCTGGGCCGGTTTCTACTTTGCAGCAACCCCTGCTGTCCTCTTCAGCTGTTCCGCCAAAAGAGTCTTTTGGGATGTAACGTTTCAAGTTGTCTACCCTGGAGAGACATCGCAGATGCACTTCGGGACTCTGTCTGTATTGCGGCCTCGGAGGCCATCTTGTGCGTCTGTGCCCCCAAAAGTCCTAGAGCGTAGGGTTGGTTGGAGAGACAACCCTGGGTGAAGAAGGACTTTCTTCTAAATTGTCCATTCCCGTGACCATAGTGTCCGGCAAAAAGACGCATCAGGTCTCTGCCTATCTGGACTCAGGATCCGCAGCCAATTTCATTCAGACAGACCTGGTGAATCATCTCCAGTTGCCCACAACCCCTCTGGAGAGGCCATTGATGGTTGCCTCGGTGAATGGACTACCTCTGCCTGACCCTATTGTCGTTGTGACCAAGCCGCTGAAGCTCCATGTAGGAGGCCTTCATTCTGAGCTCATCTCATTTTTTGTCTGATCTAAAGCCATCAAGCCTGTGCTGCTGGGCCTGCCCTGGCTCCGACTACATGCCCCAGTCCTGGACTGGAGTTCTGGAGAGGTTCTCCAGTGGGGTTCTGAGTGTCTAAACTGCTGCCTGGTACAGATTTGTCTGGCTCAGCCTCCTCTGCCTCAGTCCTTGGCAGGATTGCCATGTCATTATTCTGCATTCTCGGATGTCTTCAGCAAGAAAGAGGCAGAGACGCTGCCCCTGTACCGGGCGTATGACTGTCCTATCGAGCTGATTCCTGGTGCATCCCTTCCCCATGGTAGGGTATATCCTCTCTCCTTGCCAGAGACTCAGTCCATGTCCGCCTATGTTAAGGAGAACTTGGAGAGGGGCTTCATACGGAAGTCTTCCTCCCCGGCAGGAGCCGGGTTCTTCTTCATCAAGAAAAAGGATGGTTCTCTGCGCCCCTGCATCGACTACCGGGGTCTCAACCAGATCACAGTAAAAAAATCGATATCCATTCCCATTGATTTCTGAACTGCTTGATGACATACGAGGAGCCAAATTTTTTTCCAAGCTAGACCTATGGGGAGCCTATAACCTAATCCGGATTCGCCGGGTTGACGAATGGAAGATGGCATTTAACACCTGTGATGAACACTATGAATATCTAGTAATGCCCTTCTGCTTGTGTAATGCTCCCGCGGTCTTCAAAGAGTTCGTTAATGACATCTTCCGTGACCTCCACTATGTCTCTGTTGTGGTTTATCTTGATGACATCTTCATTTTTCCTCCAGATGCTATGACTTATCAGAGACATGTCCGTCAAGTTTTGCTGTGCTTAAGGGAGAATCGCCTGTACACCAAGTTGGAGAAGTGCGTATTTGAGAAAAATGCTCTACCCTTCCTGGGCTACATCATCTCGGACCAAGGCCTCAAGATGGATCCTGAGAAGGTAAAGGCCATCCTGGATGGCCACACCCTCAAGGCTTGAGGTCCATACAGCACTTCCTGGGTTTCGCTAATTTCTACAGACAGTTTATTCCAAACTCTTCCTCACTGATATCTCCTATCTCTACCCTCACCAAAAAAGGCACGAACGCCAAGGTGTGGACTCCAGAGGCAGAATCCGCATTTAATAGCCTGAAGAATGCCTTCACGTCAGCCTCTATCCTCCATCATCCCGGTGTATCTTGAAAGTTTTCATTGGAGGTGGACGCCTCCTCTGTTGGTGCTGGTGCTCTCCTATTCCAGAGAGGGTCCAAGGGCAAGATAATGGTATGTGGCTATTACTCTAAACTCTTCTCTTCCGCAGAACGCAACTACTCGATTGGAGATCGGGAGTTATTGGCCATAAAATTGGCCCTGGAGGAGTGAAGACATCTTCTAGAGGGCACAGTTCATCCCATCTTGATATTCACAGATCACAAGAACCTCACCTATCTCCAGACGGCCCAACGACTCAATCCCCGTCAGGCCAGGTAGTTTCTGTTCTTTGCCTGGTTCTAGTTTGAGCTCCACTACTGTCCGGTCGACGAGAATGGGAAGGCCGATGCCTTGTCCAGGTCATTTGAGACAGAGGACACCATGTAGTCTCCACAAAGTATTATTGACCCGTCTTGCATTGCCTCGGTCAACCCTCTGCAGGTTAGAGACATCGCTCCGGGGAGGACTTTTGTGCGCCTGGCAGACAGAGGGAGAATCCTCCGCTGGGGACACAGCTCCAGACTGGTAGGTCACGCGGGTACCCGTTAACCCGAGATCTGATTACCAGTCATTTTTGCTGGCCCATGCTGCCCAATGACATCATGGACTTTGTTTCCTCCTGCTGGGCTATCGGAAGATGGGTTGTGCCGGTCTATCGGAAGCTGGCTTGTGTCGGACTATCGGAAGTTGCATTGCACTGGATAACTGGACTTATCTCGGATACAGGACACAGGAACTGTAGTCGTCACAGACACTGGACTTGAACACAGAAGTTGTCTTGAACAATGGACTAGGCAAGGACACCGAATACAGATGGTGAAGTCGTCTCAGACACTTGACTTGAACACAGAAGTCGTCTTGGACAGTGGACTTGAACAGGATGGAGAAGGAGAATGGCGGCGATCCGCGTCCACTGGCGTTACACTGCGTCATAGGAGAAAATGTGATATCTCGAGTCAAATAATTCAGTGAGCAGAGTGAATACTTTTTAACCTGTTAAGGACTAATCCAATTTCGGTATTTATGTATAAAAGAAATTAGTATTTTTTTTATTTCCCTGCATTCCAATGGTAGACTGATTATGTGTATGTTTTTTTTTATGTTTTATGAATTTTATTTAATAAAAAAAAAGAGAAAGAAAATGTGTTCATTCTTTTTGTTTTAGTTTTTTTGCTTTAGCAACTGTTTTTTTACCTTAACTTTTTTTGTTCCACTAGGAGACTTTTACTTTTGATTTCCATTTTTTAAACTATGATGAATTGGAATACTTATATATTTCAATGCATTATTGCCTGTGCAGAAAAAACTGAAATGCACCTGCCAGGACATCCAGGGGGGCTCTTTGGTGGGCACCAGGTTGCCATAAAGAATTTCAGCCCTGGCACTTAAAGAGAACCATTCACCTACCCATACATGTGCAGCTGAGTGCACCATGTAATAGGCACTGCTGCACAAGCCTTCTCACTTTAAAAAAATTTATATCCTCCTCCGTTATTCAGATATCGGTGCCGTTATATTTGCCGCCTGATATGTAAATAACCCCCTGAACTGTCAATGGGGAATTTATTTTATTGTAAATGGCTGGGGGAGTGATAATTAGCACTCTGACACTATCCAATCAGCTATGGACAGTGTGAGAGTGGCTTGTGCTGTGTGATCTCTCTCGTGAGATCACAGCTTTGTCATTCTGCAGAGAGCGTGCGCGCACGCCCGTTCTCGTGCACATCTCCGACGTCGCCGCTTCCGACGATACTCCCACCATCACGGAACAGAAGACGAGGAGAAGAAGATCTACTCACATCCAGGCATGCTCTGTACAGAACGACAAGACTGTGTGATCTCACGAGAGAGATCACACAGCACAAGCCACTGTCACACTGTCCATAGCTGATTGGATAGTGTCAGAGCGCTAAGTATCACACCCCCATGCCATTTACAATAAAAGAAACGCCCCATTGACAGTTCAGGGGGTTATTTACATATCGGTCGCAAAATATGACGGCACCGATATCTAAATAACAGAGGAGGATAGAATTTTTGTGAGACAAGGCTTGTACAGCCCTGCCTATTACATGGTTCACTCTGCTGCACATGTATGAGCAGGTGAAAGGTTCTCTTTAAGATGCCAGACTTATATGGAGAGGGCTTCCTCTCTTTTTTTCCCTATAGGTACACCTATAGAGTTAAACAGTCGGGATCTGAGATTTCTTCAATGACGGCTGTTGCCTCGGAAGTGCGGCTGTCCAGTACAGGCTGCGAAGTGGAGCCCCCGGGAGTATTTGTATCTACCTGCACCTCCAAATGCCTTCAACTGTCGTGCATTTGGATGTACAGGCATGTTGAAATATGCCAGTGGGATAAGGAGTGGTCTCCTATCTCTCGGAGTGGTTTTGTGAAATGACTCTGGTTTGCAAAATGCATCATTCTACTCAGATGAGTGTAATAGCAATGACAGCTTACAGAGCCTGGGAAGAGTGTTATGACCCATAAAAGTCTTACAAATGCTTTTCAGTTCATGCTATAAATTATGAAAGCAGGGAGCATACATTTTAGAAATCAATCATTAAATTAAATTGTGGTGTCATATTAAATTGTAACATAGCATCTACACATGTCGAGTAAAATCAATCCAGTGACATCAGCATCTCATGTTGACATTATGTAATATTTTTTATACTTGGCATGCAATAAAATCACGCCCACACCAATTTAAATTCTTAATACTGTATACATAAAGAGCTCTGCATTGCAGGTGTAGGCTTTTATGCAGCAACTGCTCTCTGTATATCTTTATGAAAGTCTGAATGCATTTCGGGGATCTATGAAGCATCTGCCCTCAATTATTGTTAACACAGCAGATTGTACGTTGCAATCTGTTTCTACTAATGACACACTGACCCCACTGCAGGGTTCATGCTTGCAGATTCGGATATATTCCATTTAAAGTGGCACCACTTACTGTAATAATCATTTTAATTTTCATTATAAATGCTAAATGTGGGTAATAGACACACATAATAGGCGACTAGTGCTGATTTCTCTCATCAATAAATCTGCATAAGCAATCATATGAGTTCCAGGTAGGAAATTAATTAGGCCAAGCTGGAATCTCATTTGTTAAACAAGCATTGATCTACATTCGATGTGCTAACAAAAATTGCATACGTCTGATCTTTGAACATCCTGATATACTGAGACTTGCTGCAAACACCCTGAAGAGCTAAGTTACTTAGGAAGCTCACTAGAGAAATAGAATAATCAATTGGGTTATGGTCTAAATGATGAAGAATTGATTTAATGAAATGGTTATATTGGTAACACATAGTAATAGTATGTCGGCAGGCTATTTCCAGGCTTCTCTTAATGAATTCATATCACTGCCCTCTATGCTTTTATCGGGTTTCAAACATTAGGAATCTACATGCATTGTCCCATTGGCATTCAGAAAGTCAGAGCTGTGACCTGTGGTAAGATAACGGTGGGAGCCTCTGAGTAGTCTAGTATTTATTCTGAGGAGGTATCTTGCGTTGATTTGAAAGAAATGTGTTATTTTTAGTATTCCATTTATTAATTTATAGCTAAGATTTGGTTTAAATATTAGATGTTTTTTATTGCACACGTCTTGTGTGAAGAGTAAGGTGGGAGAACTCCGCAGGGGACAACGCACTGAGGCCAGTGTGCAGCAATCACATATCTGCCTCAGCATTATTCTGACACCCAGGATTGTTGGACAAGGTATGCAGTGGCGTAGCTATACTGGTCGCAGATGTGTCTGGACCTCAAAGCCTTGGGGGCCTATAGGCCCCCCTGCCACATTAAGTCCCACAGTCAAGGTGGGGGGGGGGGTCATCACACAGGATCCTGAGACTGTCCAGTGTCAAGGTGTTGTCTGAGGCGGTGCAGACAAGGTCCTGACACTAACCTGTGCAGGACATTTTGTGTGGCACTGCAGGCAATTTCCTAATGCTTGTTGGTTATCAGGAGCTGGTGCGAGGCAGCGGTGCAGGAGCGAGAAGCCAGGAGTGAGGAAGGGAAGTTAATAGAGGCGCCTGGGGGAATTCTAAATTTTGCTATCGGGCCCAGCACTGTTTCGTTTAAGGTATTTCCCCTGAATGTACATTGCACACTCTCCAGTCTTTCTTTTCATAAAATATGCTTGAAAGATCTCATGGACTACAGATGGAGGAGCTAATGTATTTGTTTAAATAAACCGTGTATTCCCATTATAACAACTGCTAGCATATCACTAACATATGCAATCACTTCTCTGTACCCTGCAATATATTTATATTATGATGCTGTGTTATTAGCCTTCTATTATGATGCTGTTTATTATGCCTGTGCTGACACATCACTAATATCCTTGTATTATGATACCGTTCTGCGACATCGCTGTGTGCATTATTCTGGTATTATGATGCTGTGTTTAATATCCCTCTTCTATAAAAAAAAAAAAAAAGATGTGGACAACCAAATGGAAAGGCACCATACATTAAAAAGAGTTTATGACAAGGAGTCCTTCAAATAGTCCTGAATACAAATCAATCTTTATTAAAAAAATAAATGACCATACATTTAAAACATTTGAATTGAGTTCATGACAAGCGGAACCTTCCCCCACACACACGCACAAAAAATGGTGTGTCCACAATATTTTTTCAACACCTCTTGGCCTTGTGTATATTTTTTCACAGACAGTTTTGGCCTTGTGTATACAGACCATTTTTTTCAAATGCGACATGTGTCCGTTTATGTGGTAATAACTTTGGAATGATTTTACTTATCCAACCGGTTCTAAAATAGTTTTCTCCTGACACATTGTACTTTATGTTAGCTGTAAAATGTGGTCAATACATTCAGTGTTTTTGTGAAATACATCAAAATTGAAAGAAAAAACTTTATTTGCGAAAAACATCAAAATGTAAAGAAATATTTGGAAAAATTAGCATTTTTCTAAACCTTTCTAAATATATCTGCTTATAGGACAAATAGTAATACCACACAAAATTGTTACTAGTTAACATTTAGCATATGTCTACTTTACGTTGGCATCATTTTTTGAATGCCCCTTTATTGTTCTAGGACATTAGAAGACATTTAGGTTTAGCAGCAATTTCTCACATTTTCAAGAACATTTCCCAATTTTTTTTTCTGAAGTGGCTTTTTGGTCCATATATATTAGAACCCCCATAAATCACATCACTTTAAAAAACGGCACCTCTCAAAGTATTCAAAACAGCACTTAGAAACACTTTTAACCATTTTGGCATTTCTCAGGATTTAAAGCAAAGTGGAGGTGAAATGTACAAATTAAATATTTTGTTTGCAGAAATTCAAATGTAATAAAAAAAAATTCTGTAACACGGAAGATTATACCAGAGAAACACAACTTAATATTTATTGGCCAGAGTCTGCAGTTTTTAGAAATATGCCACATTTTGCCCTAGTGTGTCGATGCTTATCATTATGACATAATATGATACAAGGTTTATAAAGGTCAGATAAGGATATTTGAGTATACACAGCAGTGTCTCTGTGTCTTCCCTCTCTCCAATGTATCGATATAACCTATGATTTGAATCTGGATAAGTTTACTGGGCGGGTATTGGTTGACTTTCCCATTTAAAACTTCTGTCTAATATGTTTTGGCCATGATTGCATCAACAGTATGTTTTATGTATATGAGATAATTTTAATATGTCTTAGGTCTTGGTTACATTGTGTGAGTGTCTACAGTATTTTCAAAAACACAATGTGCTCCAGCTGGCTACTATTAATTTGAAATTAAAGGAGTTATGACACTAATAATCTGAGTTATTTACTCTGGACTAAGTGCCAAATTGGTGTATCCTTTAGGGTATGTGCACACGACCTCTTTTCAGACGTAATGGAGGCGTTTTATGCCTCGATTTACACCTGAAAAAACGGCTCCAATACGTCGGCAAACGACTGCCCATTGCTTGCCGCGTCGCTGTCAAAATACGGCGCGTAAAATGACGGCTCGTCAAAAGAAGTGCAGGACACTTCTTGGGACATTTTTGGAGCCGTTTTCTCATAGACTCTATTGAAAACTGCTCCAAAAACGGACGTAAAAAACGCTGCGAAATACGCAAGTTGCTCAAAAAACGTCTGAAAATCAGGGGCTGTTCTCCCTTGAAAACAGCTCCGTATTTTGAGACGTTTTTGACTCTGCGTGTGAACATACCCTTAGATTTACTATACAGAATAAAAAGGGAGGAAAGGATACTCTTAAACATAACTTTTAATAAATTTTGTGTAAAAAAACCTATCAAACAAAGTGTAATTATTTTAACACGGTGTACACACCTCCAATTTAGCTTCTTGCAGTTTATAAAAGACATTCAAAGACTTGGATGTAGCCCTCATTTGAGCGAATATATTCTGCTTTGCGGTTCTGGTAGCCAGGGGTCAATTATAAGTTAATAGCGGTACAGTAACACGCTTACTGTCCTGTCCCTATGTGCTGAGGCTGGGCTGATCTAGCCCCTCACAGTGGTATACAGCGGGACCACTCTGAAAAGAATGACACCCTGAACAGAGCGATTCCATATATCTTAGGTACCTTTAACTAGTCCTATTGGAATATACTAATTTTAAGTAGCTAATTCTGCAACGCAATTCACCGACATACCCCTGGCTCATCAGGGAGAAAACTGAGCAGCATGATGACGAGATATCAAAATAATAGCAGTGGCTATTACCTTATAGTTGACCCCTGGCTACCAAAACCGTAAAAGAGAGAAGACCCCATCAAATAGGGGCTACATCCCAGTCCTTCCTTGCCTTTTGCTAAACTATTGACAATTTATATTTGATTGGTGTTTTTACATAACAATTATTAAAAGTTAAGCTTTAGAGTATCCTTTCCTTCCCTTTATTTTGATGCACGTTAAACCTAAAGTGTACAACCTGTATCAGATGTTTAATACACAACAAGCTTCCGAGGAGGCAAGATTTCCAAAAAAGAAACTCCACCATCATACTATACTTTATTAAGTACATAGCTTTTTCTCGTGTTTGCATTGCGGGAAGTGTAATCTTTACCTATATTGGGGATATATCTGTCGACAAGACTGTTGCCTGTTTCCAATAGCAACCAAAAGAATTACAGCCCTGGGCTATAATACAGACTGTCTCAGGACCAGTAAAATAAAAGTAAGTAAAGCCACTCTACATGTTAAAGTGAGAAAAATGTGTTTATGTGATTCCATTTTGAAAGTATGGTTATGTGACTCCATCTTGCATGGGATATCCATCTTGTCTTAAAGAATCCATTTTGTGTTTGAAGAATCATCTGTTTCTTTATAAGAAGTAAATCCATGCTGGTGGATTGTCTGAATAATTATATGTTTTTATTATTCAGCTAATGTTATGATTCCTTGTTATGGAGAATATAGATAAATATTAACCAGTTCTTTCGAGTCTGGGAATACAGTTTATTTACTGCAACGGTGGACTCAGTATAACCCATCTATTGTGGTGAAGTAATATGTTATGGGAAATTCTGTTCTTACATGTGAGGGGCCTTTCTTGCTCGTGATTGGTTCAGGACGAACACCTCCTCATTGTATGCTATTGGCTAAACCAGAGTCAACGTCCCATTGTAAACGATTGGCTGAAGTCAAGCCTACTGCTTTTGTCAATAAAGTCAGAGAAGGATATTTGAGTATACAAAGCCATGTCCCTGTGTCTTCCTTCTCTCCAATATATCGATACAACCTATGATTTGGATCTGGATACGTTTACTGGGCAGGTATCGGTTGACATACGTACCCATCAAAAACTTCATTCTAATATATTTTGGCAATGATTGCGTCAACACTACGTTTTATGTAGATGATATAATTTCAATAGGTCTTGGTTACATTGTGTGTCTACAGTATTTTCATACAGGGAAGGAAATAAGTATTTGATCCCTCGCTGATTTTGTAAGTATGCCCACTGTCAAAGACATGAACAGTCTAGAATTTTTAGGCTAGGTTAATTTTACCAGTGAGAGATAGATTATATTTAAAAAAAAAACAGAAAATCACATTGTCAAAATTATACATATTTATTTGCATTGTGCACAGAGAAATAAGTATTTGATCCCTTTGGCAAACAAGACTTAATACTTGGTGGCAAAACTCTTGTTGACAAGCACAGCAGTCAGACGTTTTTTGTAGTTGATGATGAGTTTTGCACACATGTTAGATGGAATTTTGGCCCACTCCTCTTTGCAGATCATCTGTAAATCATTACGATTTCGAGGCTGTCGCTTGGCAACTCGGATCTTCAGCTCCCTCCATAAGTTTTCGATGGGATTAAGGTCTGGAGACTGGCTAGGCCACTCCATGACCTTAATGTGCTTCTTTTTGAGCCACTCCTTTGTTGCCTTGGCTGTATGTTTTGGGTCATTGTCGTGCTGGAAGACCCAGCCACGAGCCATTTTTAATGTCCTGGTGGAGGGAAGGAGGTTGTCAATCAGGATTTGATGGTACATGGCTCCATCCATTCTCCCATTGATGCGGTGAAGTAGTCCTGTGCCCTTAGCAGAGAAACATCCCCAAAACATAATGTTTCCACCTCCATGCTTGACAGTGGGGACGGTGTTCTTTGGGTCATAGGCAGCATTTCTCTTCCTCCAAACACGGCAAGTTGAGTTAATGCCAAAGAGCTCCATTTTAGTCTCATCTGACCACAGCACCTTCTCCCAATCACTCTCAGAATCATCCAGATGTTCATTTGCAAACTTCAGACGGGCCTGTACATGTGCCTTCTTGAGCAGGGGGACCTTGCGGGCACTGCAGGATTTTAATTCATTACGGCGTAATGTGTTACCAATGGTTTCTTGGTGACTGTGGTCCCAGCTGCCTTGAGATCATTAACAAGTTTCCCCCGTGTAGTTTTCGGCTGAGCTCTCACCTTCCTCAGGATCAAGGAAACCCCATGAGGTGAGATTTTGCATGAAGCCCCAGATCGATGTCGATTGACAGTCATTTTGTATGTCTTCCATTTTCTTACTATTGCACCAACAGTTGTCTCCTTCTCACCCAGCTTCTTACTTATGGTTTTGTAGCCCATTCCAGCCTTGTGCAGGTCTATGATCTTGTCCCTGACATCCTTAGAAAGCTCTTTGGTCTTGCCCATGTTGTAGAGGTTAGAGTCAGACTGATTAATTGAGTCTGTGGACAGGAGTCTTTTATACAGGTGACCATGTAAGACAGCTGTCTTTAATGCAGGCACCAAGTTGATTTGGAGCGTGTAACTGGTCTGGAGGAGGCTGAACTCTTAATGGTTGGTAGGGGATCAAATACTTATTTCTCTGTGCACAATGCAAATAAATATATATAATTTTGTGATTTTCTTTTTTTTTTTTTTATATAATCTATCTCTCACTGGTAAAATTAACCTAGCCTAAAAATTCTAGACTGTTCATGTCTTTGACAGTGGGCAAACTTACAAAATCAGCAAGGGATCAAATACTTATTTCCTTTACTATATATACAATATTTTTTTCTGTATAAAAAAATGTTTCTCTTTTAATTTTAAGCAAGAAATATCTTAGCTGCTGTTTTAGAATTTAGGTCTAGGAACTCTCTTCTTTAATGCAGCTGCTTTGCTATAAAAGTCAAGAAGAGCAAAGTCTGATCTCGGCCCTTGTGTTTAGTGACTGCTTATTAACACAGTAGCAAAATGCCCTCCCCAAAGGAGATTTCATACATCTGTCTGTACCAACATTTTGAAGCATGTGAAAGGAATAATAATTATTTATTGACGAACCTCAGGTATCTAGTTACAGAGAATATCTTTACCTTTCATAGCCTGTGAGGGGGATGGAATACCAAGTGCTATTAATTTACTATATTTGTTATAGTAATGTTCTAATGTTTTAAAAAGTTTGAAACACAAGTTTTATTCAGTTAACAGATTAGCTAACTAAAAAAAAAAAGGAAAAAAAATGGGTTCTAAACACTATGCAGACAAATCAGCAATTAGTATTAATAGGATATGCAAAGTAGAAATTGCATAAAACTGCAGCAGGTCCCTATGGAGAAATGATGCCCTATGGACATGTTTACAATATGAGAAACCCCAAATAAATTACAACTATCCATGTTTTTTAAATGGAAAAGACTCCTGCATTTTAACCCTATACCTAAATATAAAAGTCACAAAAGTTGCAACTCATGCTTCCCTGTTCCAGCTTTTACCTCCCTATTGAATTTAATGGAGAAAAACCGCAAGAGAAGAGCAGCGAATCCGCATGCTGCGACTTAACAAAACGCACCGCGAGTCAATTTATGAACGTTTTGTTCTGCGTTTTTTTTCTGCTATGTGTGGATAAGATTAGTTCATATCTCACCCATATTTCTTCTACTGTAATACGCTGCGGATTGTCCGCAATGAAGTCAGTTGCGGAAAATCAGCAGTGTTTACGCCAAGTGTGTTGCTACCCTAAAAACAACAGAAAATCCGCCGATGCACACAAATTTGCTATAAACAATGCTCCACACTAAATCTGCAGGTAAAACCGTTGCAGAAAATTGCAATGTTTCCGTAGCAATATGCGCAGAAAAAACACACTATTTGCTGCAGATTTCTGTGGCTGATTTACCTGCATTTTCTTTAGATTCCGCTGCAGATTTTCTGTTGCAGAAAATATTCAGTTTATCCTTCCTGTGGGAACATGCCCTTAGGCCGGGTTCCCACGGGCCAGATACGCTGCATTAAACTATGCAGCGTATGAGACCAAGAACCTGTAGGGAATTCCGCACGAAAAACGGCACCAAATTGTGGTGCAGGTTTTTGGGCGGAATCTCTGCTGCGGGTAAGCAGTGGTTACAAAAAAAAAAATAAGCTCACACTTACTACTGGCCGTTGTCATGGCAACGTTCTGGGTGTAGCCCGGCCTATGTGACCGCTGCAGCCTATGATTGACTGAAGCAGTCACATGGGATTAAAAGTTATCCCAGAACGCGTCACTATGACAACGGCCGGAGGTAAGTCTAAGCTTTTTTATTAATTTAAAATTTTTAAAAAAAAGCATTTTTCCTCTCATTTGCGATTTTTGCGTTGGAATTGCAGCGTTTGCGCTGCAAAAGTCGCATCACTTCGCTAGTTGTTGCGAGTTTTACATCCCATTGAATTTAATAGGGAAACCCCTGCAGCAGAAGAGTAACGAATACGCAGCATAAATTGAAATTCTGCGGATGCAAAATCCGCACCGCAGGTCAATTTATGAACGTTTTTGCTGCAGATTTTTTCTGCAGCGTGTGCATGAGATTTGTTCAAATCTCATTTACTTTGCTGCTACTGTAAATGCTGCAGAAATTCTGCACAGAATTTCATTGCGGAAATTCCGCAGCGTTTGTGCTACGTGGGAACCTGGCCTTGATATTGCATTTTTTAAAGGTGTCTTTAGGTGCTGATTTTACATTTTGATGAGGAATCAGGTGCGGATTTTATCCTGCAGATTTTGATGTGTTTTTTTATAAAAGTGTCAGGAATAAATCTTTTATGGAAACGCAAGATAAATTTACATGCAGCAGATTTTAAAATCTGCACTGCCTGTCAATTTACGTGCGGAAACAATCTGCAACTTGTAGATACGATTACTTGAAATCCCATTTACTTTGCTGCTACTGTATTACACTGCGGATCTGATGCAGGATAATCTGTACAACAAATCTCGCGCCCTGTAGTACCCAATCAATGTGTGAACTGGCACTTTAGACACAGATAGTTTCTTAGGATTGAATAAAGAAAAATGTATTGTGATTTCATCCTAGCAAAATTAAACCCTTCCATTCCCTTAAATGAAAGTGTTTTCATATTACCTTGTATAATTATGAATTTTCTGGTAGGTTTCAAGCACATCAATTGACCATTTATACAGTACACACCAATTTAAAATGATAGGTCTGATGGGTAGGAAATTATATATCCAGTTTGATTCCACAATCTTGTGCAATTATAAGACAGAGAATCGTGTCTGGGAGATACACAGCTTCGTATGACCAGAATTGCTCAATATTCGAAACGTTGAAAAGTTTTGTGCACTTAACCAAGCCATCTATCTTATTACAGAAAATAGAAGAAGTGAACAACCAGGTTTTGTGAGGATGGGAAGATATTTCACCGACGGTGAATGCCTATGATACCCCATCCTCTGTGTGGTCAGGAATTGCACTGAATAACATGATATTTACCTTACTTAGAGATAATTTTGTTTTATATCATACTCTACTTACCGTACTATCCAAAGCATTTTTTTTTCTTGCATGTAGATACTCTTGAACAAATAAGAGTTTAAAAAAAAACAATGTACAAAATGAAAATAAAATATCCTTTGGATGTAATTATTATTTTACAATCTATATGTAAGAAGAAACAAAAATGCAGCCATTTAATAATCTTAAAAAAAATTACAAATTACAAGACAAGAAAAACATTCACGTTGTAATTGCTTAAACATGAGATCTCAGTAAACACAACTGTTAGCTGAAGGGAAAATTGCTAATCCGGAATAATTTATTATCAAGGTCTATTAAGGATGACTGGGTAAATAATTGGTTATGTATTTATTTAAAAATAAATTACTAGATGTTGATTGGTACATGAAATACCTATTCTTGTAAAGTAAAAAAAAAAAAAAAAAAAAAAAAAATAATAAATAAATAAAAAATAAATAAATATATATATATATATATATATATATATATATATACAAGTTATATTGCCCAATTATAATCTAGGAGTTCTTGTAAGAAGTTTGAAGTTGTAACAATATGTCTTTTCCAGGGAGTTAGACACAATATTTATCATTGGGAGACATTGTTAACCCGTTAGTGACCGGCCCATCGTGTTTCTACTTCGGTCACTAACGGGCCTTATTCCGATGCCATAGACTTTTTACGTCGCGGCATCGGAATAAGTAAACAGAGCAGGGAGCTGTCAAATCTCCCTGCTCTCAGCTGCCAGAGGCAGCTGAGGGCTGGGAGCGTCCCTGCTCTGCCGTGTGAGATCGATATGAGTATCGATCTCACACGTTTAACCCCTCAGATGCGGTGCTCAATAGCGAGCACCGCATCTGAGTGGTTTTGGAGAGTGGGAGGGAGCTCCCTCTCTCTCCCACCGACACCCGGCGATACGATCGCCGAGTGTCAGTGTCTCTAATGGCAGCCGGGGATCTAATAAAGGCCCCCAGGTCTGCCTGGAGCGAATGCCTGCTAGATCATGCCGCAGGCATGACCTAGCAGATGCCTGTCCGTGTTAAACGGACAGGCAGTAATACACTGCAATACAAAAGTATTGCAGTGTATTATAAATGCGATCACAGAATCGCATATTATAGTCCCCTAATGGGACTAGTAAAAAAGTGAAAAAAAAGTTTAATAAAGTTAATTTAAAAAAATTTTTTAAAAAAAATGAAAAACCCAGCTTTTCCCCTTACAAAATGCTTTACTATTAAAAAAACAAAATAAAGTTAAAAAGTTACCCATATTTGGTATCGACGCGTCCGTATCGACCCCAACTATAAATCTATTACATTATTTAACCCGCACGGTGAACGCAGTAAAAAAATTAATAAAAAACTATGGAAAAATTGCTGTTTTCTGTGAATACTGACTTTAAAAAAATGTGATAAAAAGTGATCAAAAATTCGCATCTACTCCAAAATGGTACCAATAAAAACTACAAGTCGTCCCGCCAAAAAAAAGCCCTCATACAACCGCATCGGCGAAAAAATAAAAACGTTACGGCTCTTCAAACATGGAGACACAAAAACAAATCATTTAGAAAAAAAAGCGTTTTTACTGTGTAAAAGTAGTAAAACATACAAAAACTATACAAATTTGGTATCGTTGCAATCGTAACAAACCGCTGAATAAAGTTATTGTGTTATTTATACCACACGGTAAACGGCGTAGATTTAGGACGCAAAAAAGAGTGGCAAAATTTCAGATTTTTTTCTATTCCCCCAAAAAAAAGTTAATAAAAGTTAATCAATAAATAATATGTACCTAAAAATGGTGCTATTAAAAAATACAACTTGTCCCGCAAAAAAACAAGACCTTATACAGCTATGTCGACGCAAAAATAAAAAGGTTATAGCTCTTGGAATGCGACGATTGAAAAACTTAAAAAATAGCTTGGTCATTAAGGTCCAAAATAGGCTGGTCATTAAGGGGTTAACACTCACAGGCAGTCAATAGGTTAGACAAAACTTCTAAAAGTAAATTTAAGGTTTACCTCCACATTTCTGTCTCTAACAGAAGGCACTGCCAAGAAGCTGATGAACAATGTTCACAGGTAAAGCAAATTCACTGTTTTACAAGTTATTTTTTTTATTTTATTTTTATTTTCTCCTGTCTTCTATGGATGTAAATAACAAAAGTTTAATTGTGGCTAAGTTAAGTAATCTATCACAACATAAAAATGTGTGGCAGGTGTGCTCTAAAGTTAGATTTTTTCATTACTGTTCTAAACCCCAGGGAATAATAGAGTGATGCCGTGAGAAACAGTTCTTACAAAGAATGAAGACTTACATTGGGAAAGTCTGCTGGAATTTCTAACTGGACATAACTTGGCATATTCCTCTAGACAGATTCAAACTTACAGCAAGATTGCATTTGGGCTGCGTGGAATAGTAAAAGATGTATGGGGTTATGAGTTCAACACAGCTGATCTGCCAAGGGCAAACACTTTTTTTAGTTCTATTTTGTACAGATACAGATTTTCTTCAAATTATTTTTTTACTTTCTATGTTGGGTAAAGCTAATGCAGAGGATATTGTTACGGACTACAATATAATTCAAAGCCTGAAGGCTTATTAGGTATGAATAAGATTCATTTGAAAGCTTAAAGGGTAGCTAAACGTTTGACAAACTTCTGACATGTCCGAGCACTGAGACCCCCACCAATCTCTAGAACGAAGCAGCTGAAGTGCTCGTGTGAGCGCTCAGCCGATTCGTGTCTGTTCGGCTTTTTCCGGAAAGCCGATGTATCGGAGTACGGGCTCATAGACATTCTATTGAGTCCATACACCCATACATTTATTTCCGGAAACAGCCGAACAGACACGAAGCGGCTGAGCGCTCACACGAGCGCTTCAGCTGCTTCCTTCTAGCGATTGGTGGGGGTCTCAGTGCTCGGACCCCCACCAATCCAAACTTCTGACATATAACTATGACATGTCAGAAGTTTGTCAAACATTTAGCTACACTTTAAGTTGTAACAATTTCGTTAATAGTAGTAAGATAACTTCTTCAGTCATCAATCCAAATTTCCCTTTCTCGTCCATAATAAAAGGGACATGGGTGGGATATGGGCATTTGTATGCAGAGTGCTAACATTGGAGAGGTACTTAAAGTTTCACTATGATTACGGTACATTTTTATTTCAGAAATGAATACCCCAGTTCGCACTAATTAATTTAATACTATATTGTAATAGAGTTTTTTGCTCTGTTTCTCTAATTCAGAGATAGTTTCTGCAGATGCCCAGATTTGTTAAATACCTACATTTCTGCAGTACAAGACTACCACTATGGGTCCTCTTAGGGCACATTCAGACGTGGCGGAATTGCTGTTGAATTCCGCTGCGGACAGTCCACATTGGAATTCTGCAGCGCCGTTTTTTACATTTGTTTCTATACATTTTTAGGAAACTTAGTTCAGATGTTGCGGAAAATAACTGTGCGAAAATGAGGCTGCGGTGCAGAATTTTCCCTCCGCAGCATGCTCATTACATTGCAGAAAAGCGGAATTTCACTGTGTATTTCAGCCTTTGCAACGCAAAAACTGAAATCTGTGGCAAGTCCGCTGTGATATCTGCAACGTCTGAATTACCTGTCAAATATGCAAATGTTGGTGCAGATTCGTTGCGTAATTGCCCCGAATCTGCACCAACATTTGCAGCGTCCAACTTCCGCAACGTCTGAACATGGCCTTACACGGACTAACATGGACCGTGTAAACGAGCGCCGATGAACGAGACAAGGTGCTATGTATCATAGTAACCATCGCTTGTCCCCATGCATTTCCACCATGTTGGCAGTACATCTCCCTTTGCCAACAATAATATTTAATGCTGAATAAACTATATAATCAGCCAATGAACAAGCGTTTGCTCGTTCATCAGCTGATCTTTGCTCTGCTTACACAGGACAATAATCGGGAACGGGCATTCATCTGAAAACTTGTTTGCTCGTTAATTGGCTGGTGTAAAAGGGTCTTAAAGGCTATGTACACCTTTGAAAACATTTTTTTTTTTTTATAAAAATGTGTATCAGTGTGATTGGTGCAACTTTGAAATTACATTTTATTAAAAATGATTTTTACTTTTTCAGATACAGCTGCTTTGTATCCTGTATTCAGAACAGCTGTATCTTGTGCTGAGACATGAATCCATCAGGTCAACGGCACTGACGGGTTCAATGTCAGCGTATCCTGCTTGTCTCTTACACACAGGATTCACCTGTTATTGATCACATCTAAGTTATGAACTCAGATGTGATCGATAACAACTCAATTACTGGTGCAGGCGACGCCATCGGGAATGAGTTGGCCCGTGCTGCCTGGCACATTATTGGCCGGGCGGCACATGCCCCCTCATGCTGCTGGCCCCATGGCAGCCACTATAGCGGTAGTTCCGCAACTGGCGGCAGATGTACCAGCCTCACCTTGTCATTAGCGGCGCTGCGGCGCCCCCTTCCTTGCCTCCTAGTTGCCACTGTGGCACATGCCCCACTGCCCCCCTAGCTATGCCCCTGCATAGGCACAATTTCTGTAGAACAATGAAAAGTATATTACAATGTAGTGTTATTATACTATATTATATTATTACATGTGTTATTTATGTAATAAAACATGTAATGATAGTTATACTTTAACCCCTTAATGACCGGGCCTGAAAAGACCTTAATGACCAAGCCAGATTTGTTAAATCTGGTATGTCTGACTTTATCAGAGAATAACTCTGCGAAAGTTTTGAATATCCAAGTAATTCTGACATTGTTTTTTCGTCACATGTTGTACTTTATTTTAGTGGTAAAAGTAGACTGATACGATTTGCGGAAATTAATAAAAAAATAGAAAAATGGAAGAAATTTTGTAAAAATTATAATTTTTCCCTATTTTTAACTGCAATATGTCACATATGTACATACATACTGTACAATTTTTTTTTATTAAATATATATTTCCATCGCTTTACTCTATTTTGGCAGCACTTTTGAAAAAAAAAATATTTTTTTTTAGCAATTTAGAAGACTTACATGTTTAGTAATAATTTTATACATTTTGAAGTACATTTTGTTTTCCTGCACCAAGCCAGGTTTTCAGAGGCTCATAGGTGTCAGAATGGTAGAAACCCCCACAAGTGACACCATTTTGAAAACTACACCCCTTAAGGTATTTATTAAGGGGTGTTGTAAGTATTTTGACCCCACAGTTTTTTTGTAAGAATTCATGCAAAGCAGGCGTAAAAAAATATAATTTCACTTTTTTCATAAAAGTATCACTTTGAAGACAGATTTCTTTGTAAAGCGACCATGAGAATGAAGAAACACACCCCAAAATCTATCACCCTGTTTCTCCTGTTTTCAAAAATTCCCCCATTGTGACCCTAATGCGTTGCCTGGACACATGGCAGGGCCCGAAAGGAAGGGAGCTACCGTAGGCATTCAGGTCTCATATTTTGTTTGAAAATGTTTTAGGCCCCACTGTACATTTGGAGAGGTTTTGAACTACCAGAAAGAAAGAAACTCCCCATAAACGACCCCATTTAGAAAACTAGACCCCTTAAGGTATTTATCTAGGGGTGTAGTGAGTATTTTGACCCCACAGTTTTTTGCTAAATTTAATGCATAGCAGGTGAAATAAAAAAAAACAACACTTTTTATATAAAAGTATCACTTTGAAGACCGATTTCTTTGTAAAGCGACCATGAGAATGAAGAAACACACCCCAAAATCTATCACCTTTTTTCTCCTGTTTTCAAAAATGCCCCCATTGTGACCCTAATGCGTTGCCTGGACACACGGCAGGGCCCGAAAGGGAGGGAGCACCCGGAGGCTTTCAGGACACACGTTTTGCTTGAAAATGTTTCAGGTCCCATTACACATTTATAGAGGCACTGAGCTGCCAAAAAGATAGAAACTCCCAATAAATGACCCCATTTTGAAAACTAGACCCCTTAAGGTATTCATCTAGGTGTACTAAGTATTTTGACCCCACAGTTTTCGCAGGAAGTAATGCAAAGCAGGTGGAAAGAAAATTTTATTTAACTTTTTTTCACAAATGTGTCATTTTAAGGTCCGATTCCTTGTACAGAGGACATGAGAATAAGGAAATGCACCAGAAAATGTATCACCCTGTTTCTCCTGTGTTCAAAAACATCCCCATTGTGGCCCTAATGTGTTTCCTGGACACACGGCAGGACCCAAAAGGAAGGGAGCACCCGGAGGCTTTCAGGACACACATTTTGCTTTGAAAATGGGAGGATTCTACTTTTCTAGATTGAGAAATAGATGTCCCTAACAGTTTCTACACCCTATGACTAAGTCGTGCTAAGAAAGCAGCTGTCCTGAAATCATGTCAGTCCATAGACATTATGTATATCAACCCGCTCCGATATATAGTAAGTTAGAGTGGGAAAATGTATTAAACTGTTGGCGGAAAAAGGCAATATATCCAAAAAAAAGGAGGAAGAATGTATCCAGCTATGTGGAAAACTAGAGCATGTTCACAGGATGAAAGAAAATTTGTAGGGCTGTAATGACTTTATTATTCAAAGTGACTGGTCATACAACGTCTCTTTAGCTCCATCAATCCCTATATAAGGGACGAATGTGCCAAGTGACGCGGTACACCATAACAAGCCCCTGCCCGGCAAGGTAGGAACCGCCATGTGCACAAACAACCAATCACCTGTAGAATATATAAAGGGACAGTGTCCCACACCGTATGTATAGATACAGTAAAGGACCACTACTCCCCAAATTAATGTCGCTATTTCTAGAAGTATTGTCGGGTGTAAGAGGTCCACCAAAAACCCGAACAAAACTGTAATAAAGCCCATAGTGTATTGATAAGGACAAAACAGGGACTTATGCATAGACCAGGGTTGGAAGGACAAGCGGAACAATAATATCGTGACTCACTTCGCTGTCCTCGTTTGCTGCAGACCCGACACCGTTTTTGGGGTATTTTTGGTTAGATGTTGAAGGGATGGGGTGTAAAAAATGTTTTTCAACAAGTCGGTGTACATCCTCTGACTCATGGACTACTCTCTGGTCTGCAGATTGAAATAGGAGATCTTCAATCACTTTCTCCTGAAATTCAAAGAATGTCGCCCTGCCCGCTGATTTTTTGTACAGGACAAATGCGTTCTGCATCGCAACCTGTACATCTGCAGAGGCCCCACGTTCTCTAATAGTTGCTGTTGCACTTGAATGGACAGTGCTGATCATGTAGACGTCCTTGCGGTCACGAAATTTTAAAGCCAGCATCTTCTCAATTTGAAAAGTGCATGACTCCCCCTTTCGTAGTTTTTTATCCACAAGTTGACGTGGGAAACCTTTGCGATTCCTGTGTATTGTGCCACAGGCTTCGGGGTTGGCACAATGAAGGGCGCTAAACAATGGCACACTGGTATAAAAACTGTCCGTGTATACATGATACCCCTTGTGTAGGAAAGGGCCAATTAAATCCCACACAATCTTACCAGTGGTACCAATATTTGGAGGGCACCCTGGTGGATTAAATTCACTGTCTTTACACTCGTAGATCTTAAATGCACTTGTGTAGCCAGTAGTGCTTTCACAGAACTTGTAGATCTTTACCCCGTATTTTGCACTTTTTGAGGGTATGAATTGACGGAATGAGAGACGCCCTTTGAAATTTGTGGGATTCCACAACCTGGCATTAGGTGACGAAGGCTTATTGGCAATGTACTGCCTGGCATACAAATTTGTTTCCTGCACAAAATGTTCCAAAACTTGGTCCGTAATAAAAATATTAAAATAATTTAGTGGTGAAAAATTACTGACATTGGGACTTATGCCAGGAGTAGCAATAAAGTCATTTATGGTGGCAGAAAATAAACTCGTGGGTTTCCACACTAAATCGGTTTGGTAGGGTTGTGCAATTTCAGGGGCTGCACTTTGAACGGACGTTGTGGCAACTGCGCCGTCTCCCATATCACTGGTGCTGGGTCTCATATCCATAGAATCCCTTGAAGCGACACTGTCGCTTTCAAGTAAGGCTGGGTTCACGCGACCTATTTTCAGACGTAAACGAGGCGTATTATGCCTCGTCTTACGTCTGAAAATAGGGCTACAATACATCGGCAAACACCTGCCCATTCATTTGAATGGGTTTGCCGACGTACTGTGCAGACAACCTGTCATTTACGCGTCGTCGTTTGACAGCTGTCAAACGACGACGCGTAAAAATACAGCCTCGTCAAAAGAAGTGCAGGACACTTCTTTGGACGTTTTTGGAGCCGTTTTCTCATAGACTCCAATGAAAACAGCTCCAAAAACGGACGTAAAAAACGCAGCGAACAGCGTGAGTTGCTGAAAAAACGTCTGAAAGTCAGGGTCTGTTTTCCCTTGAAAACAGCTCCGTATTTTCAGACGTTTTTGGTCACTACGTGTGCACATACCCTAAAAGCTCAACTTCAGATGCAGAAACCGTATATGAGCATAGCATCTGATAGGCTTCCTCAACGCTGTATCTTCTGGCAGCCATAATGATAATACAGTCTAAACCGCAAATAATAAATGGAACTAGCAGTTTAAATTTTTTTTTTATCAACTAAGGCCTCATGCACACGACCGTAAAAACACCCGTTATTGCAGGTCGTAATTACGACCCGCAATAACGGGTTCATAGACTTCTGTTACCCACGGGTACTTTCCCGTTTTCTCACGGGAAGGTGCCCGTGCCGTTAAAAAAATAGAACATGTTCTATTTTTCTATTTTACGGGCCGTGCTGCTATACTTTATAATGACAGCACGGCTCGCAAAAGCGGCCGGCTGCCCGCGGCTGGCCGTGCCCGGCCGTGCTCGTAATTCTAACAACTTTTTTAAAACCTCCAAATCACAGACTGGCATACGCACAGGTAAATGGACACTAACTTTTCAAACAACTTACGCTGAGCTAATAGTATACCTGATATAGATCAACTTTGTAATTTACTTACTGTTAAAATTTTGTTGTTTTATCCTTTCAAATTCTGTGTGAAGTTACTGCCACCGAGTGTCTCCTTTCCTGTAATCTGCTGTCCACCCCCTGTTGTCAAGCATTGGCTAACCCTGGTTACAGAGCAGAATTGTGGACTGCATAAGGTGGAGTGTCTCTTAAAGGGAATGTGTTGTTAGCAAAAAAATATTTTTTATTTTATTTAAACAATTAGTGTGTGGGTGATTAAACATTGTTCAAATTTTTTATTTTTTTTCACGAGTCAGGAAATATTCTAAATTGGATTCAATTGGATTCTAATTTATAATATTTACCATTTCTGGTCACTAGATGGAGCCATTCCCAAAATTGCAGCATTGCATGTGGTAAAGCAACCACATAGCTTTTATGCTGCAAATTTTGTGAAAAGTGACTCGCTTTAGTGAGCTCACAGAATCCCCCCTCCCTTATCCTGGCAAGTGCCAGGAGAGGGAGGGGTTTCAATGTCTTCAAACCTCCTTACACTGTGTGCCGCCATTTTCAAAGCTTATACAAGCCTATGGAGAGGGGAGAGTTGAGCAGGAGGATAGAGCAGTGAGGGAGTGAGTCAGCAACACACACACACACACACACACACACACACTGTAGGCAAGTCTATGCAGGAGGGAAAAGGGGTGAGCGGGGGTAGGAAGTAGGAACAGAGAGAAACACACAGACACACTTCTGATAAGATGTAAATCTCACCCCAGTGCTGGATTCTCAACTACACAGCTCAATACTGCTGTATAATCTCCCCCATGCTGCTGCAGCTGTAGAAAACACTGTCCCACTGTAATATAGGAGCTCAGATGAAATATTAGGGATTTGTCTACTCACTCACTATTTCCGACATGAACTAGAAGAACTGTTAATGCAACATATTTACAAAGTGATTCAAAGTGTTATGTAGATTATATTTTTTATCGTAAAATAAATGTCGCAAAACTCACGATATTGCAAACTAGATCCTTTTATTCAGTGATCATGTTCAGTTGCTGATCTTGATCGCAGAATAAAAGGAACTCATTTGCAATATCTGTGACTGTCGCAACATTTATTCTATTATAAAAGATATCTACATGCATTTATGCTGTTCTGGTCGCTAAGCACCCCATTGGCAAATATTGCGGCTGAGTCTGCTTTTTGGGTGGATTACCGTGGAGAAACTTCATGCATGCATGTGCAGTGTCTTTTCCGGTATTGGGCAGTGCCAACAATTTTCAGTCCATCTATAGATTGTTATGTAGATTATATAAATATATTAACTAAACTAGTATTCAAATGGGAAACCTTAGATTTATGGTCTAGAACCTTTTTCAGTTCTCTATGCCCCATACCTCCCATCATACTATGCAAATCAATCTATCCCATTTCCGTATAATGAGAAAAAAAGAACAAAATCATATTCCAACCTTACATTTGTCTTACCTATACCATTGCATAAGCATGTCCCAACCCTTGTCATAATAAATGCCCACACATCACATAGTGCATATAAAAGACATCTGTCATTCGGTATTGCTATCCAAGGTATAACATTCAATCTTTGCCTAGAAGTAATGCTGGAAAACAATAAACCCTCTGACTTCTTGTACCCAGTGATGCATTCAGAATTGATGGCTCTGTCAGTGCCTAGAATGATTTACATTGTACTATGCTAAGCGCATCTTGCAAAATGTTATCCTCGGATGCTACCTGTCACTATTTAGCCAGATAAAATCTATGCCCTGTTGTGTCCTTCGCACTCAAGCATGATGCCTCCACATACTGTTAGACATTGCTAGCTTTGCACTTATTATCTAGAGACTTGGATTGTGCAAAGCATCTGACATGTATTCAAATAATGGCTAAGAAAAGAAATCCATAACTTCTGGGAAAACAATGACAATACCAAACACTTTTGTACAAACCAGAACACTAGTAATTTTACATGTATTGCAGAATATACATGCTTTACATAATTTTATGAATGCAACATCTGTACAAAGGCCAATATCTTTTAGACGGGTATAACAGATTGCAGTTGTTTATTTAAGCTTTTAATTGAACTGCTGACCAGTAGCTTTTTTTGTTATTTATGAAAATAATGTTGTATATTTTAATTTTTCAAAAGTCCGAATTAAAGGGCAACCCGGGGCAGAACGGATATACTATATTATGCATATTTCATATTTTCATAATACATAGATACTCCCTTTGGTGTTCTTTAAATCCCAGACTCATGTACCGCCCTATCAAGCCCTGTGTTAGATATAACACAATGTTTTCTTTAAGCATTGATTTAAAGAAGATCTAAAAGATCCTCCTTATTTATGCTTCTTTAATTAATAATCTTTCTTTCACTGGTGTTATAGTTGCTTATTGTTTATAATCATTCTGTCCTTGCTGTAATGAAAATCAACTCATAATGCACTACACAGCAGTCAATTTGAACAATCAGGGCTGCAGTGTAAAGTATGGGAAGGGACAGAGCAGCATTCTATTAGTCAAGGCAGCAAAGATGCAGTTACTGATTAAGTTGTGCCCTAATGGTTCAGGGCTTGCGAGTGGTAGCCATCACTGAGGAAAATAAATAGCATTATTTAGGTAGGTGCTTACTGTACATATCATTTTTTAGCCCATAGTTGGACATCAGCTTTGTAATCTGTAGAATTAGGCAAGGCAGGAATAGAAAGTAGATTTGATAAACATTGTGATAGCTTGAAGGCTGTCATAACTTTCGGAATGGTGTTTCTAAAAAACCAGCTCATATGTCTGTTTACAGGAAACCAGTTCGGAGAAGTTCGGCGGCAAAAGTGATGCCACCGGACACAAAACTAAACCCTTAGGAAACTATAGGATCAGTTTTGTCTTCAATTTCCCTCTGGTGTTTTTATACTATGGTGGAAGAAAAAGAGACTCGAGGGTCAGACATATGTGAAGGAGGCCTTAGAGCAGGGATCTCAAATACGCGGACCGCGGGCCGCATGTTGCCTCTGAGGCTGTCATCTGCCACCCGTGATACACAGAGCCACTAGTATAGGCTCTGCTCCGGGACTCTGTGGAATCCATATATGGACAGCAATGTCAAGGGCTTCCCCAGAGCCGGAGTCCCGGGCAGAGTGCTAGTATAGGCTCTGCCCTGGGACTTTGTGGAATCCCCTGACATCTCTGTCCATATTGACAGCGATGTCAGGGGCTTCCCCAGAGCCAGAGTCCCAGAGCAGAGCGCTGGCTCTGGGGTTGCTCCTGACATCACTCTGCATATATGGACAGTGATGCCAGGAGCAGAGCTGGAGTCCCAGGAAGAGTGCTACTAGCGCTCTGCCCGGGACTCCAGCTCTGGGGTTGCCGCTGACATCTCTGTCCATATGTGGACCGTGATGTCAGGAGCAGAGCTGGAATCCCAGGCAGAGTGCTAGAAGCGTCTCTGCTCCGTGACTGATGTCAGTGGCTTCTCCATAGTTCCAGAGCAGAGCCTATATTAGTGCTCTGCTCTGGGACACCAGCTCTGGGGTTGCCCCTGGCATCACATTCCGGTCCAGGAGGATCCCCTAATGTCACTGTCTATGGACAATGACGCCAGGGACTCCTCCAGCAAAGGAATACCCGGTCAAAGTGTCGGCAACACTCTTGCTGGGGATTCCACTCCTAGAGGTATCTACTGTGGGGGTGTGTGTGGCACTATCTATAAGGGGTTTGTGTGGCATTATCTACAGAGGGCACGGTGGCTGCATCTACAGAGGGCACGGTGGCTGCATCTACAGAGGGCACGGTGGCTGCATCTACAGAGGGCACGGTGGCTGCATCTACAGAGGGCACTGTGACAGTATCTACAGAGGGCACTGTGGCAGTATCTACAGAGGGCACTGTGGCAGAAACTACAGAGGGCACTGTGGAATTATCTACAGAGGGCACTGTGGCATTATCTATGGGTGGGAGTGTGGCAGTATCTACATAGGACACTGTGTCATTATCTTGGGGGGGTGTGGCATTATCTATAGAGGGCACTGCGTCATTATCTATAGAGGGCACTGCGACATTATCTACAGAGGGCACTGTGGCATTATCTACAGAGGGTACTGTGTCATTATCTATGGGTGGGTGTGCGGCATTATCTACAGAGGGCACTGAGGCAGTATCTACAGAGGGCACTGTGGCATTATCTACAGAGGGCTCTGTGACACTATCTAAAAAGGGGCTGCCCAATCTTGACATTCGTATGTCTGCCAACGCTGCCAACTGAGCCGCCAGACTTCATTTAGCGTCACTTAAACTGTAAAACTGCATTGTTTAATTAAGCACATAGAGAAAACTCACAAATTTCTGTTAAGTTTAAACCTAGCGCTATTATTATGACAATGTAGTATTATTATAGTAATGTAGTATTATAGTAATGTAGTATTACTATGGTAATGTGCTATTGTTATAGTATTGTAGTATTATTATAGTAATGTAGTATTATAGTAATGTAGTATTGTTATAGTAATGTAGTATTATTATAGTAATGTAGTATTATTATGGTAATTTACTATTGTTATAGTAGTTCAAATAACGAATTGATTAACAATAATTTTGTATTGAATCAAATTTAAAAGTAATGCGGCCTGTCAACTTCACATTTTTTCTATATGTGGCCCACTTACCCAGCCGAATTTTAGACCCCTGCCTTAGAGGTTCTAACCTCCATGCATGCCTTGAAGATCATTGAGATTTCATGTATCAACAATCTGTTTCACAACTGGAAACAATTATTTTGTTGAATAACTCAGGCTTGAATTTTTATATTAGATAATTCAATTTAATAATATCATTTGAGCAGGTGAATGAATGAATGAATGGAAGCAACTCCCCTTACTTTGTTTTGAACTACCAAAAATAAACCATCAAACCATTTAGTAAGAACAGTTGGGACTGTAGGGCGTGCAATTCTGCAAATATTTCAGCTAAGTACATAGATATATAAAAAAAAAACAGTAACAGAACCAAGCTCAGGATGCAGATTGCAGCAGGGTTCACATTCTCTATTTAAAGGGAATGTGTTGCCAGCAAAACATGTTTTTTTTTTTTTTAGTCAAACAATTAGTGTGTAGGTGATTAAACATTGTTCTAATTTTTTTTATTTTTTTCACGAGTCAGGAAATATTATAAATTGGATTCAATTTATAATATTTCCCAGCACTGGTCACTAGATGGAGCACTTCCCAAAATTGCAGCATTGCATGTGGTAAAGCAACCACATTGCTTTATGCTGCAAAATTGGGAAAAAATCCCTCGCTCTAGTGAGCTCTCAGAATCCCCCCCTCCTTTATCCTGGCTAGTGCCGGGAGAAACGAGGGGTTTGAACGGTCTAACCTCCTACACTGCGTGTCGCGATTTTTTGAGCTAACACACAGTGTTACATACACTAGTAAAACACACTGAAACACGAACATACATAGAAATCACTTACCTGCTCCAGTCGCCGCCGCTCCCTCCGGTCCGTCCGCTCCGTCTGCTGCCGCTGCTCCATGTGCACGAGTCCGGAAGCCGCGACCGGAAGTAGTAATCTTACTGCCCGGCCGCGACTTCCGGTCCACAGGAAAATGGCGCCGGACGGCGCGCATTTCAAATCGGACTGTGTGGGAGCGGCGCATGCGCCGTTCCCACACACACGGCGTACACCAAAGTGGATGGAACGGGCCCCGTTCGCAGTCCCTATGGGACTGGAGCTGCCGTATTCCATGTCTGTATGTGTCGTTAATCGACACATACAGAAATGGAAAAAAAATGGCAGCCCCCATAGGGAAGAAAAAGTGTAAAAATAAGAAAAAGTAACACACAAACACACAAATAAATATAAACGTTTTTAATAAAACCCTAACATAAAACTGATCTAAAAAAAAAAATGTTTGTGACACTGTTCCTTTAAGTTAGGTGAGACCTGTGCTGCTATCCTGGATTTTTAAATGGAAACTACATTCACCGCTATGGAAAAATATCTGTACACACCCTTGTGGATCGCAAGATTCCAAATAGATGGAGGGCAACAGATTGGCAACAATTTCATTAGAGTTTCTGTACCTTTGAAGGGGCTGCGCTACCAACAGGGGACCCAGAATTTATTTTATAGCTATATTGATGCCTGCTGGTCTGTCTTCTCTCCTTGTTCTTGTTGCCACGCTGCCAGGGGCGTAGCTAAAGGCTCATTGGTCCCAGTGAAAAACAGTTCCTCATGTGCGCCCCCAAACTTCTCTTCATGGCCGAAGAGACAGCATATCTATAGCAACTACGCAGGGACGCCATCAGGGGAGTATTAGGGGTACTGGTGTGAGGGGCCCGGCCAAACCTAATTGAAAGGGGGGCCCGGCAACTGCCGCGACTTGCCATTGGTAGAAAAAAACAGGCCCCTGCAATGGGGCCCGTTTTTTTCATCACAGAATGTCGTGAGCTGCGGGCCCCCCTCTCGTCATGGGGGCCGTCGAACTGCTCGAGCGCACAAGGAAACTCCCGCGCGTGCGCACTCGCGAGCGTCCGCGAGCACGCACCCACGAAAGCCCGCACTCGAGACCGCCCGCGCGCGCATCCGCAAAAGCCCGGAAGCGCGCACCCGCGGAAGCGCGCACTCGCGATCGCCAGCGCGCGCACCCGCGAACGAAGCGCGCGCAGCCGCGGACACACACATGGACACAACTTACCTGGAGCCTGGCTGGAGGTGAAGGACTGGACGTCTGGACCGAAGACTTCGCCTGAAGAGGACTGGAGTGGGAGCCAGCAGCTCTTCAGACACAGTGAGTAAAGTGTCTGAAAGTGCTGTTTATGTATGCCCTGTTCACACAGAGTTTTCTTACAGAATTTTGAGGCAGATTTTGACCTGCCCTCACTATCTTGCCGCGTTTTTTTGCTGCGTTTTTTCCCCGCGGCGATTGAGGACAGCAGACAGAAAACGCCGCGAAAAATGCATTTTCTGCCTCCTATTGATTTCGATGGGAGGCCAGAGGCGGAACCGCGGCAAGAAAGGACGTGCTGCTTTTTCTTTTTTCCGCGGCTGGCTCCCATTGATTTCAGATTAAATCAATGGGAGGCGGTTTTGGAAGTTGTTTGGTGCTGATTCTGACGCAGTGTCCGAGTCAATATCAAGGCCCAAAAACTCTGTGAACTGGGCCTTATTGTTAGGGCTTATTCAGACGAACGTGTAATACGTCCGTGCAACGCGCGTGATTTTCACGCTCCTTGCACGGACCTATGTTAGTCTATGGGACCGTGCAGACTGTCAGTGATTATCATGCAGCGTGTGTCCGTGTGTCCGCTGCGTAAAACTCACGACATGTCCGATATTTGTGCATTGTTCGCGCATCACATACCCATTGAAGTCAATGGGTGCGTGAAAATCACGCCCAGCACTTCCGCAGCAGTATAAACTATGAATGAAAACAGAAAAGCACCACGTGCTACAAACATACAAACAGAGTGTCATAATGATGGCGGCTGCGCGAAAATCACGCAGCCACGCATCATACGCTGCTGACACACGGAGCTGTTATGGACCTTTTGCATGCGCAAAATGCCACGTTTTTTGCGCGCGCAAAAAGCACACGCTTGTGTAAATCCGGCCTTAGGGTAGGAACACACTAGACGTGAACACTGCAGATTTTATGCAACACATTTTATTGTGGAAAATCCGCAGCGTATTACAGTCGAGGCAGAGTGGATGAGATTTGAACAAATCTCATCCACACGCTGCAAAAAAAATTGACCTGCAGTGTGGCTTTTTGGCAATGTATTCTGTGGAATCGCTGCTCATCTGTTGCGGAAATGCTGCGGTTCTGCCGCAAAAATCACAAATGAGAAAAAAAAAAGGCACTTTTTTAAATTGATAAAAAAGTTTATACTTACCCCGGCCGTAGTCCTGGTGACGCGATCCTCTGTTCTTAGCGCAGCCCGGCCTCCTGTCATGACGTTTCATCCCATGTGACTGCTGCAGTGGTCACATGGTCTACAGCGTCATCCCAGGAGGCGGGGCTACGTTCAGAAGAGAGAGATGAGTCACCAGGACTACGGCCGGGGCAAGTCTAAACTTTTTTTTCCCTACAGGAAGAACATGCCTCACCAAACCTGCGCCACTATTTGGTGCGGTTTTGCTGGCAGAATTCCCTGCGGCTACCGGGGCAGATAAGCTGTGTAGTTTCACTCAGCATATCCGCCTAGTGTGTCCCTTATGATGTCGCTCCTGGAGCTGCTGCCGGTCTCTAAATAGGCAGTTGGTCCAGTAGAATTTGGAATTATTTTTTTTTGTGAACCAGCTTAAAAGAATACAAAACTTTTGTGTTAGGGCCTGTTCACATCACCGTTCGCTTCCGTTCCGGGGTTCCGTCTGAGGTTTCCGTCGGGTGAACCCCGCAACGGAAAGTGAAAGTGACAGCACATATTGATATTGACTCGGACACTGATCCGAATCAGCACCAAACAACTTCCAAAACCGCCTCCCATTGATTTAATCTGAAATCAATAGGAGCCAGTCGCGGAAAAAAGAAAAAGCAGCACGTCCTTTCTTTCCGCTGTTCCGCCTCTGACCTCCCATCGAAATCATTTGGAGGCAGAAAATGCATTTTTCGCTGCATTTTTTGTCTGCTGTCCTCAATCGCCGCGGGCAAAAAATGCGGCAAGATAGTGTGGGCAGGTCAAAATCTGCCTCAAAATTCGGTGCGTGGTTCCAGTCGGTCGCCGGTGCGCGGGCGGGCGGTCGTGGGTGCGCGCTCGCGGACGCATGCGCTGTCGGTCGCGGGTGCGTGCGGTCGCCGGTGGACGCTCGCGAGTGCACACGTTCAGGAGTTTGCGAGTGCGCACCCGTGGGAGTTTGCGGGTGCGCGCGATTGGTCGCGCAGGCGGTGTTTGATGGCCCCCATGACGAGAGGGGGGGCCCCGCAGCTCATGACATTCTCTTGGTGAAAAAAACGGGCCCCATTGCAGGGGCCTGTTTTTTTTTCTACCAAAGGCAAGTCGCGGCAGTTGCCGGGCCCCCCTTTCAATTAGGTTTGGCCGGGCCCCTCACATCAGTACCCCTAACACCCCCCTGATGGCGACCCTGGGTAGCATGATATAGTGCTGGACGGAGTACCATTAACAGGCGGTGCCACGGTACGGGGGCCCAGAAAATGTAGCTGTATGGGGCCCTGAAATTCCTGATGGCGGCCCTGGCACTACGATCCCTATAGCTATAGATAGGATAAAATACAGCGGCTTAGAAGACTGTATCACATATGATAGGCTAAGCTACAGGGCCCAGCAGACAGTCTCACACATGATGGGCTTAGCTACAGGGCCCAGCGCAGGCGTGGGATTCAAATTTTTAACAACAGGTTCCCTGCTTTGTGGACAAAGACAGGGGCGTAGCTAAAGGCTCATTGGCCCCGATGCAAGAATTCTTACTGGGCCCCCCCCCCCCGCAAACTTCTCATGGCCGATTGTCCGCAGCTTTCAGCTGCATCGCTGGGTCTCCTAAGTGACCCAACAATGCAGCACTAGCAGCCGGGGCGTCACTAAGGCTGGGTTCACACACCCTATTTACGGACGTAATTCGGGCGTTTTAGCATTGAATTACGTCCGAAAATGCGGCTCAAAAGCGTTGGCAAAGAAGTGCCTGTCACTTCTTCAGACGTAAATGGAGCCGTTTTCCATAGACTCCATAGAAAAACAGCTCCAATTACGTCCGTAATGGATGCAGCGAAAGACGCCTGCACATGCCATTACGGCTGAAATTACGGTGCTGTTTTCTCCTGAAAACAGCACCGTAATTTCAGCCGTAACAGAAGCTGCCGTGTGAACATACCCTCAGGGCTTAAAATGTCAGGGGAAATAGCCCTATGAAATAGACATATGTGTCCGCCCAAAAAAAAGTGTGTATGAGACAGCATATCTATAGCACTACGACCCTGTAAACTATGGATAGGATTAGATACAGTGGCTCAGCAGACAGTATCACACATGATAGGATTAGATACAGTGGCTCAGAAGGCAGTATCACACATGATAGGATTAGATACAGGGCCCAGCTCGCTGACATTGCGGCTCCAGCGCTGGACCCAGGAAAGATAAGAATAATCATTTTGCTTCTTTATGTGTTACTGATTATTTTTGTGTGTTTGTGTTATTTTACAGGTTCGGTTGTTGGACTTCGGATTCGAGGACTTCAATGATGGCGTTTTTTTTATTCTCAATAAAATGGTTAATGAGGGTTGTGTTTTTTTATTTCAATAAAATATTTTTTCTATGTGCTTGTATCTTTTTAAACTTTATTATCACCGCCTTAGTAATGGCTGATTGACAACCTCAATTACTAAGGCGAGGCTTAATGTTAGCCGGTGCAGAGGCCAACACTAACCCCCATTATTACCCCAGTACCCACCGCCACCATCTGTAGTGACGGGCAGGCACCGGGGTGGCCGCAGGCTGGTAGTATTAGGCTGGGGAAGGCCAAACACAGTGGCCCTTCCCACCCTGGTAATGCTGCCTGCTGCTGCTGTGTTGTATCTGGCTTGTTATGAAAATTGGGGGGGGGACCCCACATCGTTCCTTCCATTTTTTTTTTTTATGACGTGGGGTCCCCCCCATTTTTCATAACCAGTCAGATACAATAAAGCAGCAGCAGCCTAGCATCACCAGGGTAGGAAGGGCCACTGTTTTTGGCCTTTCCCCTCCTGATAATACCAGCCTGCGGCCACCCCAGTGGCCGACCATCACTACAGATGGTCAGGTACTGGATCGTACCCGGCTCTTCCCAGCACCCCTGGTGGCGGTGGGTACCGGGGTAATAAAGGGGGTTAGTGTTAGCCTCTGCACCGGCTAACACTAAGCCCCGCCTTAGCAATGGATGTCGTCCATTACTAAGGCGGTAGTAAGTCTGTGGGACCCTGTATCTAAGCCTACCACAACGTAGGCTTAGATACAGGGTCCAGCAGACAGTAATCTTATACAGTATAAGATTACTGTGTGCTGGGGCCCTGTATCTAAACCTACAGTGTGGTAGGCTTAGATAAAGGGCCCAGCAGACAGGATCACACATGGGCCATGTATCTAAGCCTACCATGTGATTGGCTTAGATACAGGGCCCAGCAGACAGGATCACGCATGGGCCATGTATCTAAGCCTACAGTGTGGTAGGCTTATATACAGGGCCCACCAGACAGGATCACACATGGGCCATGTATCTAAGCCTACCATGTGATTGGCTTAGATACAGGGCCCACCAGACAGGATCACACATGGGCCATGTATCTAAGCCTACCATGTGATTGGCTTAGATACAGGGCCCAGCAGACAGGATCACGCATGGGCCATGTATCTAAGCCTACCATGTGATTGGCTTAGATTCAGGGCCCAGCAGACAGGATCACACAATCTGTGATCCTGTCTCATGGGCCCCCTAAGCCTGATACATCGTAGGCTTAGGTGTTGTGCAGTCAGTAAACATTGATGGCCTATCCTCAGGATAGGCCATCAATAGCTGATGTGTCGCCCGGGACCCGCAAATCAGCTGTTTTGAAGGGGCCGCAGCACTCGTACGAGAACTGCTTCCCCTTCATTTCACTACTCGCCCACACTGTGAATCGCCGACACGGATTCACAGTGTGACCGGAATGAAGTGACAGGAATGAAGGGGAGCAGCTCTCGTACGAGTGCTGCGGCCCCTTCAAAACAGCTGATTGGCGGGTCCCGGGAGTCGGACCCCGCCAGTCAGGGCTAACCTTACCTTCCTCTTCGGCCGCGGCGGGAGTTCTGTAGTCTCGATGCTGTGCGCGGCGCATAGCGCTGTGACGTCATGCGCTGCGCACAGCGCCTGACGTCAGGACCTCCGCTGCGATCCGGAACCAGGAAGGTAAGTAAAGTATGTTACTATAGTAACAGGGGCCCGCGGCCGGAGTTACTATAGTAACTTTTTATTGATGTGGTGCGGGGGGCCGTGGTCCCCCCTGGCTTCGGGGCCCGGTCGCAATTGCGACCGCTGCGACCCCTATAGCTACGCCAGTGGACAAAGACATACGTGCCGCGGGTGGGGGGGGGGTTCACGGTGTTTTGCGGTGTATCGCGCCATTGAAAATGATTCTAATAATAAAATAAAACAATTACTATATTCAAAATACCCCCTACATTAATTAAAGTGAACTTTAAATAAAGAAATTCCCTGTCTAGAATGTTTTCGTGTGGATTGCCACACTATGTATATAATTACATAAGCGAACATACCTACCCACACATTATATTAAACTCACCCATTACGTATAGACCTATATGCGCACATTCAATATCCTAAGCGTGCTCAGCCCATTTAGTTAGGCTGTGCAGATGAGAAGGGTGGAGCCACGACGGATCTGGCAGCTAATGCCCAGATATGGTGCCAGGACCAAGCTCAACACATATATACTGCACCCAGGGGTGAATCTAGCCTAAGTAGCCGTGGTCATTTGGCCTAAGGATCTCTATATTAGGGAAGCTAAAAAACAGCTTAATAATAGAGATTGCTACAAATCCCTATGGGGGGATCCCACCACACAATTCCTACAGGAATATGAGAGACTCATCAGCTCAGGTGTGGAAGAAAGGGCCATCTCAAAGAGTGAGGCCAAGTATCTCTCAGTCAGACACCCCAAGGTAGCGACCTTTTATATGCTGCCAAAAATACATAAAAATATGGAACAACCACCAGGCAGACCTATAGTGTCTGGCCAAGTGTGTCTGACTGAGAGATGCAGTCAATGGCTGGATTTAGAATTACGCAACTTTGTATACAAATTACCTTCCTACACCAGGGATACGATGCAAATACTCCAAGAGCTGAACAATGCTAACCTAGAAGAGGGAGAAATCCTAGTAACCCTGGATGTGGAGAGTCTCTATACGAACATTAGACACAATTTGGGATGTAGAGCTGTGGATTTCTTTCTGAGTCGTGAACACAATTACAATCCCAACAGGAGGATCTTTGTTAATAAAATATTGAAGTTCATTCTAAGCAGGAATTATTTCATATTTGATTCTCGCTTCTTCCTGCAAACCCAAGGAACAGCAATGGGAACAGCATGTGCACCCACCTTTGCCAACCTGTTCCTTGGGTGGTGGGAGGAAGAAATTGTTTTTGGTGAGCCCTTCCAGATGCATGTCGATAAGATCTCGATATGGCGTAGATACATTGATGATATCGTGTTTATTTGGAGGGGTTCTGAGGGCGAATTACACACCTTCATTGATAAACTCAATATCAATTAATTGAATTTAAAATTGACCCTAAATTACAGCAAACATGAAGTAACGTTCCTAGATATCACAATTGGGATTGATCAGAACCATGAAATCGTCACAAACCTATACAGAAAAGAAACAGCTACTAACAGTCTCCTAGATGCAAAAAGTGCCCATCTTAATAGAACCATCAGAGGGATCCCTAAAGGTGAATTCCTACGACTAAGGAGAAATTGCTCCACCTTTGAAAACTTTAAGAAAGGAGCTATAGAATTAAAAAAACGACTGAAAGAAAGACACTACTCTGGACAGCAGATAAAACAAGCATATAATACTGCTCTTCGGACGGATAGAGATACACTGTTGGTTGTGAAAGAAAAAGGGGAAAGTGAGAATACAGTGAGGTTCATTACCACACTGCACGATAAGTGGCAAGAAATGAATAATATCATGAAAAGGCATTGGCAGGTTCTATTATTGGATGAAGATCTGAAAAAACATCTAGGTGCAACTATTTCCTCAGGATATAGGAAAACGAATACTATAGAACAACACATTGTTAAAAGTCACTTCTCTAGGGACTGTATAAAAAAGAAACAACAAAAATATCCAGGCTTTTTTCCATGTGGCCTGTGTACAGCCTGCAAGATTCTTGAAAAGAAACAGGGCTTTAAAAACGGAACCGGAGGATACTACAAAATTCAAGAACATATCACCTGTGCCACCAAAGGGGTGATATATATACTTAGATGCACATGTAATTTATATTATGTGGGTAAGACTAAAAGAGAACTCAAAACCAGAATAAGGGAACACATTGGAAGTATCAAAAATTATGACAAATTGGAAGTGGAGACAAAAAGACAGAACAAACCGTTCCAACCAACACCAGTCGCTAGACATTTTAAACACTATCATAACCTCAATTTAAAAGAATTATCGGGTTGGGCTGTATGCCACCTTACCACAGGAATTAGAGGTGGTGATGTGGACTCCCTACTATTAAAAGAGGAGAGCAAGTGGATATGAACTCGGTGAGCCCAAGTGGACTCAATGAGTCCTTTAATTTTGGTTGTTTTCTTTAAATAGAAGTAACACCCAATAGAGATACACGTCTACCATTCATAAGAATTCAAATAGTCATCCCACAAAGGACATAATGATTCTGCCTGCACTAAATAAATTATGTCAGTTATGCCACATGATATAGATTCCACATAAGAATAATAACAATAATTTCCTTAATAAAAATTTTAAGGACTAGCTAAATAAACAAATAATAACAAAAAAGGAAAAAAAGAACAAGAACCATATGGTCGATATATAACCAACAATGCTATTTCCACTCACAAAATATCCCGAATAAAATAAATATGGATCTTCATAAGGAAGATCCCCGACCTTATTGTCCATGATGGTGCCTTTCCTAAAGACACTCTATATGTATGACTTTCTCTCGAAAACCCCTTTAAAAATTGATAAAAATCAACTAAAATCAATAAAAATGAACAAAAATAAAAATAATAAAAATTAAAATAAACTAATCAAATAATAAAAATAAAAATAATAAAGATTGGCATAAGTAGACATAATAATTAATAAGAAGCAAGTAAAAATAAACAATAAAAAATACATATTAGATTAACAAAATACATTTTCTCAAGATATGTGTAAAATTGAAAACACTATAAGTGATGATGAAACAGAATCAATCACAACATGCTGCTGGACATGATCCAGTATGAGATAGAACCTGATGGTAAAGTCATGTTACAAATGTAACAAATACTCACACTATTGTATCCTCAATAAGTGATACATCAAAATAAGTTACCTTCTAGCCTGATTGGCCAAAATAAATGCCAGTCATTTTCTGACCTATAAGAAGCACTAGAAACAAAGTGCTCCCGCCCCCGGAAGAAGCTGACTTTGATCAGTGAAACGTACGTCGGGACAATACCGACTGGATAGTAGGGAAAGGAATACGGAGGGAGAGATTAGAATGATAAAACAAAACTAATCTTACCACATCCAAAGCAACGCTCCTAATACAGTGGGATCGTATGAGTTTAATGGTGACGTACTGTCCATGCTGCCCAGCCGTCGAGTGCTGATGACGTCGCGGCACTCACGGCTGTTACTCTGAACAGGCATAACACAGCCTGTAATTCCAACCCCACGGGTTAGTAGTGGGAGACTGTCAGCTGCTCGTTTATTCCAAGCTGCAGCTGATACCTTGTGTTGTGCACATAGCTTGCCCCAGTGCCGTGCAGCCTGTCATCCTAGTGTTGCTGCTCAGCTAAAGGTCTGAAGCAGCAACACATGGGATACACATATAGCTGGGACATAAGCAGTGACGAACTGGGAGATTTAACCTCTCCCAGAGCGTCTCAAGTTGCTTCAAGTCTGAATACAGGCAGTCACAGAGCATTACAGCTAGAGAACACCCTCTTGCTGTGGAATAATCGGCTGCCTGTTTACCTCAAGCTGCAGCTGATACCTTTGTGTTGTGCACATCAATGAACAAGTCACTAATACGATATAAATCTTTGGAGTACTCCCTCCTTTTTCCCATTGAAGAGGAATAGCCAACAAATGGTCTCCTAGTCAATGGGATTTGAAAAATACAATAAAACAAATAACAAAAAATATTTACAACAAATTAATAAAAATATTAAATAATAAATAAGTGAATACGGTTGTGCAAAAAAAGGGGACATTGCACTAACCAAATTTCTTCACCTACTATACCAGATCGTATCAATTTAAATAATTGAAGGCGATACTGACCACTCTTGCTCTACTTTCCCTCTTTCCCTATTCCTATAAACTCTATGAACAAATAGGTGGTGTACACCGGAGCAAGAGAGGTTATCACAATTTTTAAATTAAGAAATAAAATTGGAGGCTCTCCCTTCATAATTTTCTTGTGAATCTAGCCCCTCTGCTGCCTGAGGCAAACTATAAAAAGGCGCCCCCCCCCCCCCCAAATCTATCAGAGTTTTCACATGACTAGCTTTACACAAACACTCAATATATAAATTTTTTAAATAGGAAAACATTTGATGTTTATTTGTTAGGCACTGTTCACCTGGAGTATTTTGTCGAGTTTTTTTGGTGCGGAAACCGCTCCGCAAAACTCGTCAAAAACTAGCCGAAAATGCCTCCCGAGAAAGAAGGGACATGCTCTATCTTCACGCGTTTACGCCTCTGACTTCCCATTGACATCAATGGGAGGCAGAGAAAGCGTATTTCGCTGAGTTTTTTGCCTGTAGCACTCAATGGCTGCAAGCGAAAAACGCAGCGAAAAACTCGGCGAAAAACGCGGCAAACGACGTGCAGGAAGGGACAAAATCTGCCTCAAAATCTCAAACTGAATTTTGAGGCAGAATTTTCCTCCTGCAAAAAACGCAGTGTGAACATAGCCTTAAAGTGCTGTTTGAAGTATGGAAAATATTTAAAGAATTATTCTTACTGCCAATCAGTGCAGTGCAAATAGTACAGTCTGCACTGCCCCATATCTCTCCTCGGCAGCCAGTCTCATTTGTGGCGTCACTCTCTGCAATTACATTCAGGCCAGTCCAGGACGGATCGCGCTTAGCGCTGTTTTGAAGCGGCACGTCCTGGGCTGGTTTCTTTGCTCTACCTGCTGTTTTGTAGTGGTCTGCCTGTTACTGAATAATACCCCCATACTGTTACTGAATAATACCCCCATACTGTTACTGAATAATACCCCCATACTGTTACTGAATAATACCCCCATACTGTTACTGAATAATACCCCCATACTGTTACTGAATAATACCCCCATACTGTTACTGAATAATACCCCCATACTGTTACTGAATAATACCCCCATACTGTTACTGAATAATACCCCCATACTGTTACTGAATAATACCTCCATACTGTTACTGAATAATACCTCCATACTGTTACTGAATAATACCCCCATACTGTTACTGAATAATACCCCCATACTGTTACTGAATAATACCTCCATACTGTTACTGAATAATACCTCCATACTGTTACTGAATAATACCTCCATACTGTTACTGAATAATACATTTATACTGTTACTGAATAATACCTCCATACTGTTACTGAATAATACCTCCATACTGTTACTGAATAATACCCCCATACTGTTACTGAATAATACCTCCATACTGTTACTGAATAATACCTCCATACTGTTACTGAATAATACCTCCATACTGTTACTGAATAATACCTCCATACTGTTACTGAATAATACCTCCATACTGTTACTGAATAATACCCCCATACTGTTACTGAATAATACCTCCATACTGTTACTGAATAATACCTCCATACTGTTACTGAATAATACCTCCATACTGTTACTGAATAATACCCCCATACTGTTACTGAATAATACCTCCATACTGTTACTGAATAATACATTTATACTGTTACTGAATAATACCTCCATACTGTTACTGAATAATACCCCCATACTGTTACTGAATAATACCCCCATACTGTTACTGAATAATACCCCCATACTGTTACTGAATAATACCCCCATACTGTTACTGAATAATACCCCCATACTGTTACTGAATAATACCCCCATACTGTTACTGAATAATACCCCCATACTGTTACTGAATAATACCTCCATACTGTTACTGAATAATACCCCCATACTGTTACTGAATAATACCTCCATACTGTTACTGAATAATACCTCCATAATGTTACTGAATAATACCCCCATATTGTTACTGAATAATACCTCCATACTGTTACTGAATAATACCTCCATACTGTTACTGAATAATAGCTCCATACTGTTACTGAATAATACCCCCATACTGTTACTGAATAATACCCCCATACTGTTACTGAATAATACCTCCATACTGTTACTGAATAATACCACCACACCATAACCACATAGTGACTGAATACCCCCATACTGTTACTGAGTAATACCCCCACACCATAACCACATAGTGACTGAATAATACCCCCATACTGTTACTGAATAATACCCCCATACTGTTACTGAATAATACCTCCATACTGTTACTGAATAATACCACCACACCATAACCACATAGTGACTGAATACCCCCATACTGTTACTGAGTAATACCACCACACCATAACCACATAGTGACTGAATAATACCCCCATACTGTTACTGAATAATACCCCCATACTGTTACTGAATAATACCCCCATACTGTTACTGAATAATACCGCCATACTGTTACTGAATAATACCCCCATACTGTTACTGAATAATACCTCCATACTGTTACTGAATAATACCACCACACCATAACCACATAGTGACTGAATACCCCCATACTGTTACTGAGTAATACCACCACACCATAACCACATAGTGACTGAATAATACCCCCATACTGTTACTGAATAATACCCCCATACTGTTACTGAATAATACCCCCATACTGTTACTGAAAATACCCCCATACTGTTACTGAATAATACCGCCACACCATAACCACATAGTGACTGAATAATACCCCCATGTACTATATATATATATATATATATATATATATATATATATATATATATATATATATATATATATATATATATATATATAAAATACTGCCATATATTGTACATATAGAGTCCAACATATGCTGTAAGTATAATTAATCAAATCACTTTATACTCTGTACATTATATAGCGGTGTTATAGGTGTGTACACATATAATACCACTACATATTGTTTGTATAAAAAATACTGCTATAACTGTAGACATATTTAAATATAAAGACTCAATCGGTTACGTAATGGGTTAGGTGCCACTATCAAGTGTCTGAGCACCTCCACTAAATATTAAAGGCAAACTTCAATTTATACTGAGAAAAACTTATTTAGAACCAAAGAGCCACAAGAGTAATGAAAAAATACAAATTTTTATTAGGACATACAACACAGCAGATGTACCTGGACACAGGTACATTTAGTACATCATATCAGTAGGTATTTGTGAGTGCCCAGGGTCAAAGGATTGCAAACCCTGTATTGCCAAGATAGAGATGAATACAAAAAAGACCGTCAAAGGTAAAGTCAAAAAAAGGGAATGGAAGACATTCAGAATACATGTAGGTCCAAAGGGATCTACTCAAGATGCAGATCACTTAAATAGCAGGCTTACCCATAGCGGTGAGTGTAAATATGGTCCCACACTGCGGCCCAAAGTGATAGCGCCCCGACGCGCGTTTCGCCAAACTGGCTTATTCAGGGGATAGTGTATTGTAATGTGGCATTGTGTCAGCTTATATATAGCTGGGTGATGGTAACACAGTATGTTCCGGTGTGCATGACTCCATTGCCGGTCCACGGCGCATGCGCGGGAGTCCGGCCTGAGCCGCGAGATCCCGGCTGTCTGTCGTCACGCCCGCGCCGCGCATGCGCGCCCCCAGGAACTCATATCCCTGGAGACGAGGCAAGTGCAGCACGAGCGTGAAGACGACAGAAAGCCGGGCGAGGCTCCCAGACTCCTACACGCATGCGCAACCCCGGAGAGAGACGATGTGCAAGTAAGTATGATAAAGGAATCCTAACTATGGTCCCATTCGAGAAGGAGTAACTAGGAGCTAGGACTGGAGTAAGTGTTGGCTCTAATTGTAAAATGGGCCAGTGTTTTTGTAGGATATCTCTCATGGTCTGCCATTGATTGTTATGGATGGAGATGAACCTAATCACCCCGGGCTTCTCGTCCTTTCGTTCTGACGGTAGTGGATTGAGTAAATGTTTCCTTTCCACTCTCTTAGCCCTATTATAGCCCCGTTTTATACAACGGTGGCTATAACCCCTTTCTCTGAAACGTTCTTTCAGATCTGATGCTTGATTTTCAAACCTGGTCTCTGAAGAGCAGATCCGCCTCATCCTCAGGAATTGACCAACCGGGACAGCTTTCACAGTGGAATATGTGTGAGCCGATGTCGCATGTAGTAGGGAGTTGACCGACGTCTCTTTCCTAAAGACGTCGGTCTGTAATCTTCCCTCGTTATCAGCTTCAATGGTTATATCCAAAAAATCCACCTTTTGTCTATCATGGACAAACGTCAATTTTATGTTCCAAGTATTGATGTTTAAGTTATGCATGAAATCGGCAAGCTGTAGTTCAGTGCCCTGCCAGATGATTAATACGTCATCAATATAACGTAACCAGCACTGCACATGGTTGGCGGTATAGGCGCCGTCGCCATGCACAGCCTGCCTCTCCCAAAGGCCCAGAAACAGGTTGGCATACGACGGTGCGCACGCCGCCCCCATGGCAGTGCCTTGTTTCTGGACATAGAAGGTGTCCTTGAAGACAAACATATTGTGAGTCAAAATAAATTCCAACAAATCAATTATCAACTCACACAATTGGCTGTCCCGGTTGCTCACCCCGAGAAAGAAGCGGACTGCCTCAATACCGTCTTGATGTCTAATGCAAGTATACAGAGATTCCACGTCTGCTGTGACCAGTAGCATGTCTGCCTCCAAAGATATTCCGTCAATTCTCTTAAGCACCTCTGTGGTGTCCCTGACATATGAGGGCAGACACTCCACTAGGGGTTTCAGGTAAAAGTCAATGAACTTGCACACAGGTTCACAAAGACCTCCAATCCCTGACACTATCGGGCGGCCTGGTGGATCTTTGATGTTTTTATGAATTTTAGGGAGAAGGTAGAACGTTGGAATTTTGGGAAATTCCACGATCAGACCGTCCAGTGTTATTTTAGGGATAATCCCTATCTCAAAAGCTCTATTCAGGATTTTAAGTAGCTCCAAAGAAAAGGAGCTAAGGGAGTTATAACTTAATTTACAGTAGGTCTCTTTGTTTCGTAATTGGCGAGAAGCTTCTTTTTCATATTGTTTAATTGGCCAGATCACAATGTTCCCCCCTTTGTCCGCTGCTTTGAATACTACATCCTTAAGGGATTGTAAAGATTGCAACGCAATGCGTTGTGCAACTGTGAGATTATCAAATTTCTTGTTAATGGGGATCTTCTTGAAATCCTCCATCACAAGTTTTGTAAAAATCTCCACTTGTGGACACAGGGACAAGGGGGGGAATTTTTGGGATCTGGGAGCAATCCAATTTAGAGACCCACCTTGCTCCAAAGGAATTTGTTCCCGTAAAAGTTCCTCCAAAGCCGACAGAGTTTCCTGTTCCAAAGGACTATCCAGGCCCATGTGGCTATCACCCCTCCCATGGAGTTTACGTAGCACCAACTTCCTTGAAAATAAATATAGGTCTTTTATCGCTGTGAAGAGATCGAATGTGTTACTTGGGGAGAATGTCAGCCCCTTGCTTAAAATCTCACATTGCGTGTCAGAGAGGATGTGTGTCGATAAATTAATTACCTCTAGATTCCTAGGTTTTTTGCCCCCCGAATAGGGGGATGGTGTTTTTCGCTTGGTCACTTGTCTCTCCCTATTTCTCCTGGGGAGGCTTAGTTCTTGTCCAGATATTGTGTCCCCATTCCACCTGACTTCAGTTCTTTCATCGTTAGAGGTCTGGGAAGACATAGACCCTGATCTGGATCGAAATCCGGAGCATGGTCTACCACTCCTCCATTTATAGACCCTACCTTGTAGGTAGTCATTATTATCCCTCTGGAATTTCTTAGTTTTAGTTGCACAGATCTCTGTTTCCCACTGCTATATAAGTGATCTGCATCTTGAGTAGATCCCTTTGGACCTACATGTATTCTGAATGTCTTCCATTCCCTTTTTTTGACTTTACCTTTGACGGACTTTCTTGTATTCATCTCTATCTTGGCAATACAGGGTTTGCAATCCTTTGACCCTGGGCACTCACAAATACCTACTGATATGATGTACTAAATGTACCTGTGTCCAGGTACATCTGCTGTTATATTGATAGGCCGATCATATGTGCTCTATTTACTACTGAGACTCTTTTGACAGATTTATGGTCATTTATCATGTATTACAGAGCCATGGAATACATTTATTGTAGGATACCCTAAATCTATTGGTTTCATAACCCACACTGTTCTTTTAGATCTCCTTGAATTTTAACATTTGCAATTTTGTGTTGTATGTCCTAATAAAAATTTGTATTTTTTATAACTGTAGACATATAGTACTATTATATTCACTGTACACCTACCGTGTTTCCCCGATAGTAAGACACCCCCGATTGTAAGACGTATCGGGGGTTTCAGGGGGGTCGGCTAATATAAGCCGTACCCCGAAAGTAAGACATATGTCTTACTTTCGGGGAAACACGGGGGTATTGCCGCCTCCTGCCCACTTCCGCGCCGCCCCCCTCTCCATACGTCTCCATCAGCGGCAGGAGCACGGCTGTTATACACAGCCTGGCTCCTGCTGCAACTGCCGGAATCGAAGCGCGCGCCGATTCCGGCAGTTTAACCCATTAAATGCCGCTGTCAATAGTGACAGCGGCATTTAATGTGTTTGACAGAGGGGGGAGCTCCCTCTGTCACCCGATCGGCGCCCCCGCAAACAAATCGCGGGTCGCCGTCGGGTTTCCATGACAGCCGGGGGTCTAACAAAGACCCCCAGGTCTGCCTTCAGCATCTGCCTGTTAGGCGATGCCGGAGGCATGACCTAATAGGTTGCCTGTCAGTTTTACACTGACAGGCAATAATGCTTCGGTATACTAAGTATACCAAAGCATTATATATGCGATCGGCACATCGCATAGTGAAGTCCCCTGGTGGGACTAAAAAAAAAAATGTAAAACAGTTAAATAAAGTTTGTGAAAAAAAAAAAAAAAAAAATTCGACAATTTTTTTACAATATAAGACATACCCCGAAAGTAAGACATAGTCGGGCTTTTGGGGATAAAAAGAAAGTAAGACACTGTCTTACTTTCGGGGAAACACGGTATTATACTGCTATATACTACACTCACATATAATACCGCTATATACTGCATACACCTATAATCAGGGGCATAGGTAAAGGCTCATGGGCCCCGATGCAAAAGTTCTTATTGGGTCCCCCCCACCCACAAACTTCTCGTGGCCGACAGTCTGCAGCTTTCAGTTGCATCGCTGGGTCTCCTAAGTGACCCAACAATGCAGCACTAGCAGCCGGGGCGTCACTAAGGACTTAAAATGTCAGGGGAAATAGCCCCAATACATATGTGTCTGCCCAAAAAAATGTGTGTGTGTGTATAGCACTACGAGCCTATAAACTATGGATAGGATACATTGGCTCAGCAGACAGTATCACACATGATAGGATTAGATACAGAGGCCCAGCAGACAGTATCACACATGATAGGATTAGATAGAGTGGCTCAGCAGACAGTATCACACATAATGGGATTAGATACAGAGGCCCAGCAGACAGTATCACACATGATAGGATTAGATACACAGCTCAGCAGACAGTATCACACATGATGGGATTAGATATACAGCTCAGCAGACAGTATCACACATGATAGGATTAGATACAGTGGCTGAGCTGACAGTATCACAAATGATAGGATTAGATATAAGGCCCAGCAGAGTATCACACATGATAGGATTAGATACACAGCTCAGCAGACAGTATCACACATGATAGGATTAGATACAATGGCTCAGCAGACAGTATCACACATGATAGGATTAGATACAGAGGCCCAGCAGACAGTATCACACATGATAGGATTAGATACAATGGCTCAGCAGACAGTATCACACATGATAGAATTAGATACACAGCTCAGCAGACAGTATCACACATAGGATTAGATACAGTGGCTGAGCTGACAGTATCACAAATGATAGGATTAGATACACAGCTCAGCAGACAGTATCACACATGATAGGATTAGATACAATGGCTCAGCAGACAGTATCACACATGATAGGATTAGATATAAGGCCCAGCAGAGTTTCACACATGATGGGATTAGATACACAGCTCAGCAGACAGTATTACACATGATATGATTAGAGATAGGGCTCAGCAGACAGTGTCACACATGATAGGATTAGATACACAGCTCAGCAGACAGTATCACACATGATAGGATTAGATACAGTGGCTCAGCAGACAGTATCACACGATAGGATTAGATACAGTGGCTCAGCAGACAGTATCCCACATGATAGGATTAGATACACAGCTCAGCAGACAGTATCACACATGATAGAATTAGATACACAGCTTAGCAGACAGTATCACACATTATAGGATTAGATACACAGCTCAGCAGACAGTATCACACATGATAGGATTAGATACAGGACTCAGCTCGCTGACATTGCGGCTCCAGCGCTGGACCCAGGAAAGGTAAGAATAATCATTGTTTTGCTTTTTTATGTGTTTCTAATTATTTTTGTGTGTTTGTGTTTTTTTACAGGTTCGGTTGTTGGACTTCGGATTCGAGGACAATTTCAATGACAGCATTTTTTTATTCTCAATAAAATGGTTAATGGGGGTTGTGTTTTTTTATTTCAATAAAATATTTTTTCTATGTGCTTGTACTTTTTTAAACTTTATTATTACCGCCTTAGTAATGGCCGCTGGCTGATTGACAACCTCCATTACTAAGGCGGGGCTTAAAGAGGCTCTGTCACCAGATTCTCAAACCCCTATCTCCTATTGCATGTGATCGGCGCTGCAATGTAGATAACAGCAACGTTTTTTTTTAAAAACGTTCATTTTTGGCCAAGTTATGAGCAATTTTATATTTATGCAAATGAGCTTTGAAATGGAAAACTGGGCGTTTTTTTTTCGTTATGTCCAACTGGGCTTGTATTGTGTTTTTAACTGGGCGTGTTTATGTGTATGACGCTGACCAATCAGTGACCAGTCAGCGTCATACACTCCTCAACATCTGCACGCTCCTCTCCTGAAATATTCTGTGCTGCTGTGAACTCTGCTCTTACCATTATGTAGCTCTCAGTCTGTTACCTCTCCTCCACTCCTGTCCTCAATAACACCTTCACATGATTGGCAAGTCACCACCCCGCACAAGATCCGCACGCTCATCTCCTGAAATACTCTGTGCTGCCTTAAACTCTGTGTACAGGTCAGGATCTTGTTTTTTTTAAATGCTGCTGGGGAACCCGCTCGATCCACTATATAAGGCTGCGTCTCCATCCTCCTCTGTCCCAGTCACTTATTCCCAAGCACTGTAAACTTTCAGATTGGTTGCGCAAGCAGTAGAAGACTGACTATGGGCTGAGCATTTCAGTCTTCTACTGCTTGTCTGTATGTTCATTACCCTGCACATAAACCAATCACGTTCTCCGAATATTCACAGCACAACCAATCTGAAAGTTTACAGTGCTTGGGAATAAGTGACTGGGGCAGAAGAGGATGGAGGCGCAGCCTTATATAGTGGATCGAGCGGGTTCCCCTGCAGCATTTAAAAAAACAGGATCCTGACCTGTCCACAGAGTTTAAGGCAGCACAGAGTATTTCAGGAGATGAGCGTGCAGATGTTGAGGAGTGTATGACGCTGACTGGTCACTGATTGGTCAGCGTCATACACATAAACACGCCCAGTTAAAAACACAATACAAGCCCAGTTGGACATAACGAAAAAAAAACGCCCAGTTATCCATTTCAAAGCTCATATGCATAAATATAAAATTGCTCATAACTTGGACAAAAATGAAAGTTTAAAAAAAACAAAAACGTTGCTGTTATCTACATTGCAGCGCCGATCAAATGCAATAGGAGATAGGGGTTTGAGAATCTGGTGACAGAGCCTCTTTAATGTTAGCAGGTGCAGAGGCTAACACTAACCCCCATTATTACCCCGGTACCCACTGCCACCAGGGGTACTGGGAAGAGCCGGGTACGAACCAGTACCCGACCATCTGCAGTGACGGCCAGACACCGGGGCGGCCGCAGGCTGGTAGTATTAGGCTGGGGAAGGCCAAAAACAGTGGCCCCTACCACCCTGGTAATGCTGCCTGCTGCTGCTGTGTTGTATCTGGCTGGTTATGAAAATTAGGGGGGACCCCACATCGTTCTTTCCAATTATTTTGTATTTAATTTTTTTTAAATGACATGGGGTCCCCCCCATTTTTTATAACCAGCAAGATACAATAAAGCAGCAGCAGCCTAGCATTACCAGGGTGGGAAGGGCCACTGTATAAAGCCTTCCACAGTCTGCGGCCGCCCCATTGCCCGACCATCACTACAGATGGTCAAGTACTGGATGGTACCCGGCTCTTCCCAGCACACCTGGTGGCGGTGGGTAATGGGGTAATAATGGGGGTTAGTGTTAGCCTATGCACCGGCTAACACTAAGCCCCGCCTTAGCAATGGACGCTGTCAATCAGCCGGCGGCCATTACTAAGACGGTAGTAATAAAGTTTAAAAAAAACACAAAGACATAGAAAAAATATTTTATTGAAATAAAAATAAACCACACAACCTTCATTAACCATTTTATTGATAATAAAAAAAGCCGTCATCGAAGTAGTCCTGGAAACTAAAATATTGTGTAAGAAAACACACAAAAAACGATTAGTAACACGTGTTAGGCTTAGATACAGGGCCCATGTGTGATACTGTCTGTGGGACCCTGTATCTAAGCCTACCACAAGGTAAGCTTAGATACAGGGTCAGGCAGACAGTAATCTTATACAGTAATACAGGGCCCATCAGACAGGATCACACATGGGCCATGTATCTAAGCCTACCATGTGATTGGCTTAGATACAGGGTCCAGCAGACAGCATCACACAATCTGTGATCCTGTCTCATGGGCCCTCTAAACCTGCTACATCGTAGGCTTAAAGGACTTGTCCAGTCCCTAAACATTGATGGCCTATCCTCAGGATAGGCCATCAATAGCTGATGTGTCGGGGTCCGTCTCCCGGGACCCGCCAATCAGCTGTTTTGAAGGGGCCGCAGCACTCGTACGAGAGCTGCTTCCCCTTAATTTCCCTTACTCGCTCACACTGTGAATCGCCGACACCGATTCACAGCGTAAACCAGTGACCGGAATGAAGGGGAAGCAGCTCTCGTACGAACACTGCGGCCCCTTCAAAACAGCTGATTGGCGGGTCCCGGGAGT